>NW_028141277.1:0-104046 GCF_030444845.1 Prenolepis imparis
AAGGATTTTGCATCGATTCCGAAAACGGATACTCGTATTGGAAATCCTTGCCAACATCTGCTTGCAATTTCCATCAATATGACGTTCTTTATGAGGGTTTAGCAACTAAAATTACAGATAATTCAACTAACCCTCTTTCTCCAATTATTTATAATCTGACTACGCAGGACGTCACGTTCGCACTTACGAAGACAAAAGAACAACCCTTGTGCGGATACACTTTATTTCGCACAGAGCACCCTAAGCTCTTTATCCTAGAGACAAAGCAAGGCGATACCTTCGCCAGCCGAGGTATCATCCCCGTGGACAACCTGGATATATTCACATATATGAATTCTAAATTCGTGTATGTGGAAAAACACATCCGACAACAAATGACTTCATTATATTATAATGTTATGCAACAAAAATGCGAATTAGAAAGACAGGTAATCACCAACGCCCTGTCTTTCGCTACTCTTCAACCAGATGAATTCGCATATCGCCTTATGAAAGGACCCGGCTATATGGCAGTTACAACCGAGGAAACCACGCACATCGTCAAATGCATACCTGTAGATGTTGTAGTAAGGAAAACAAAGGAATGTTACACGGAATTACCTGTAACCACCCGCAACACTTCCTTGTTTCTCACCCCGAAATCCCGGATAATTTCTAAATATAGAAATCAAAGGGAATGCAGTTTTGAATTACCAACTATGTACCGTATCGAGGATACATGGGTTCAATTTACACCTGAACCTCAAATCAGACAGTTACCTCCGCAACAATTAAAACCAATGACGACATTAACCTGGGATTATTTGACGCCAGGAGCCCTCGCTGTCAGCGGAATATACTCCGAAGAAGATATAGAAAAACTGAGGGATCACATTATGTTCCCCGCAGAGAAACCCGCTCTTCTAAATACAATTGCAAGAGGAATTACGGGATACTCCATTAACTCCGACGCTGTCTCCATGTATAATTTATTGGACGAAGCCTCTCTCAATAAAATTGCCGAGAGTGCCGCCTCACGAGTATGGACCGGATTTATTTCATTCGGATCCGCAACTGCTGGAATCCTTGGCATTCTAATAATTATTCGCATCATAAAAGTCTTCGTCGATACAGCTATTCACGGTTATGCCTTACATTCCGCCTATGGATGGAGCATGCATTTGGCTGGAGCCATTTGGAGCTCTCTCACTCATCTACTACTTCATCTCGCACGAGGACCTGTCGATAGGACCGACAATAAAAAACCAGCCAAGGGACCACCTTCACCTTCTGCTCCTGAAGACCTCTCCAGGGAACCTACCGTAATCATTAATGGGTTTTCAAGACCAAATGATAATGCCTCATCCAACATCGAATCAGCAACTACTAATAATGTTTCTGATATTAATTCATATCAAAATTTAAGAGATCGTTTAAAAGATCTCGAACAAATTCCTTCGAATACATCGCAATTTGTTCTTAAATAAGGGGGGAGGTGTAACGTCCCGTCATTTTCGCGAAACCATATTTTTGCGCGCTACTGTTTTTCCTGCGCCAATACTTAAAATTTAAGGATAATTAATGATTTTCCTCTTTACATATAATTGTTTAGACTAAAATCAAGCATTTATATTATTAATTACTAACCATACCAAATCTAGGGTCTCCAGTTATCTAGTTCTAACTAGCCGCTACCAGGAACTAGCGATCCGACCAATCAAACGTCATCCGAGACCCCTGAGCGTATACTTCAACTAACCAGTTGTTATTATATGAAACTAACCCTTAGCAATAAGAATATATTTTAATCATGACTAACCCACCTATATATGAATATTCAATATTAATTAAACAATATAATAATATTATTTATGGAATCAGAAACATAATAACTTGTCGAACTTTACTTAACGATTTAAGACTTATAGTAATGAGTTTTAGAAGTATTTTAATCATTGACAGAATTATTATGAGGAAGGTTCCATAAATCCTTATCTTGCGATGCATTGTAACGACAAGCCTGCGACAAGCATTCGATGAATTACTAAAAGTGTTCAAACACTTAATATTTTAAGATTTCATCCGCAATTATATTTACGAAGCCTTATTTCAGTCATTAAATGATTTCGATAACGAACCCAAGATTATTAAGATTTATTGAGTAAATTATTAAATGAAGAGACTTATAAATAAGGCCCAAGTGGATATAATTAAAGAGAATATTTTATTATAGAATTAAGTCAAACGAGAACAAGAAAGTCTCGATATTACGTTATGGAATCATAATTCTATAATTTAGAAATAACTTAATCTTACCCTATTGCATTAAACTCAAGTTTTATTATAAATTATCAATCATTAAGAATTCCAATTAATAACATAAAATAAATTATATAAGAAATGATTCCATAAACGTACAAATGAATATTTGGCGAACTACAAGAAACTTTAACATGTATCTATGCGCAGACCCCTCTAAAATCAGCTCACAATCAGCAAGTAATTAAGTGCCGATCGTAGGTGACAAGCCGCTTCCGTCCGTTATCTCCCTCGCGTTATCGGATGCTAGCGTTCAAACCACAAAAGAATAATAAATTAGACACTTCTTGGAATCGTCGCTCCTCATCTCAAGCTCACCGCCTAACTTCGATATCCGGTCCAGATTATCTAAAACTCGTAAATTGATAGTTGACACCTAGAGCGTTCGCTCCTGCGGGTCACCGTATCGTGACCTCTTAGTACAATTTATTGTGACATATTCCAAGAAAACGTCTTTCTTAGAAATCCCCACCAAAAGGGAATTGCACACGACACTCAGATTTTTCTCTATTTGATGGGTATATAAACCCTTAATTCTTAACTTCATTGCGGCATACCATCATTAGCATCTCACCGTAACTCTACGGCATCTCATTATCGAGATCCCACCGTAGCTCTACAGTACATCATTTCTGTAGCCTTACGATACTCTGTATAAAGTCACGCGTTTGCCGTCAACTGCGTCGACATACCCAATTTGTTAGTCGCGTATAGAATTATAAAGTAAAAGTTAAATAAAGAACTCTTGTGCTTCAAAACTCGAATACGTTGATTTTGCCAAACATCCCGCGACCGAGGTCCTAGAGAAGGGAAAAAGGCGAACGAGCGTATTACGATCCACTGCCTGAAGTTCACAGTCTATCACAAGGTAAGTACTTATAATTACCCAGACTATTTAACACGCCAATTTTAATTCTAAGTTACTCTAGACTGACAATTCTCTTTCAATCACTACCTTCTCCTAAAACAAATAAACGAAATCCACTGTTAAGCATTGCATGCAGCTAACAGTTTCCCGTTGTCAATCAGTATTTATCAAATCAGAATCCAAATACCTTTTCATAATTATTCAAGGTATCAATATCAGAATTTAGCAACATTAACGTAGAAACAATACTCCTGGTATCACTCGGACGTCGTCCAAACCCGCATTTTACCTCTAGCCGTTGGACGTACCTTTCGTAGGTCCAGACGACTCTCTACCATTTCCCCAACTTCCCGTCGTTGTCGAGGCATCCATCGTACTTGCCCGACGACAAACCTCCCATCAACACCCTGCGTATCTCCATCGTCGACGAGGCATTCATCATACTTGCCCGAAGACAACTCCTCATTACCTTCTCTCACCTAATAAAAATCGATAACAGGAGAAAGATATCGCATAAGAATTCTTAAACAGAATTCTGGAACTAATTTCACTTTGGACGTGGTCCAATCCTCATTTTACCTATAGTTGCAACGCATACTTTTACCGTAAGCACACAAGCAACTCTCTGCCTTTTCCCCTACTTCCCGTCGTTGTCGAGGCATCCATCGTACTTGCCCGATGACAAACCTCCCATCAACACCCTGCGTATCTCCATCGTCAACGAGGCATCCATCGTACTTGCCCGAAGACATTCTCCGTACCCCCAGACCTTCCTTTTGAATTCATATTTAAAACCAAATGGATAGACGTATCAGATATTGATATCTCACTCTCTCTAGTTCCCCTTCATGTTATCTCACGATAATCCTTATCTAACTCATTATTAACCCTTCATTCTGACCATATGACTCCTTGTAGAGGCTTGATGAGCAACCCGAGAAACAGAAAAGCACGTCGGATAAAAAGGAATCATCGAGCCGGCTTGAAAACTCGCGAAACACGCGCTGCATCGACCTTACGCTGGTTTAAGCGTAAGGCATATAGAAATAAGCCGCGTGTCATATCGTGTGAAGTAGTATCATTTTCTCCCGATACATTGCGTCGCTTAAAAACCTCATCTTCCCAAACTAATACTCCACGAAGCTTAACAAACGAGCACGAAATAACGCCTATAATAAACTTACCGTCAGGCTTAGATTCATACTCTCCAGAATTAATATTATTCTCTGAATGGTGTCAGAACATACGCTATTTAAAAGAAAATTACACTGCAGATAACCATCAAGAAGAATCTCAATCTAACGATTTAATCTCTCAACTAAAAACTCAACTCCCCGAGAATTCTTTAGAAATAGATGAGTACGATAATTATCTAAATTATTGATGTATGTACACTTAATCATATGTGCATTAAATATATTATTCTCATCATTGCCTCTACCAATTAATTCAAATGCTACCCAGATCTACTGAATTAGACGTCCAAGGATTAACAAACGATGATGCAAATTCAATTATAAACATAATTATCGGGCTACTAACTGACGTTTTAGAAGGAACTATTGATATCGATCAACTCATAGTCTGCTTAGATAATCTTCATATCCCTGGTGCTCAAATAAGCGTCGAATTCACAGACGATTAAATAAATATCAAATTCATTTTATTAATTAGCCCCTGAATTATTATTATCCAGATGAATAAATAACTTCAAGGCTTAATTTGCAATACAATTTACCAATTAATACTCAATTTGATCTATGAATATTTGAATGGTAAAATAACTTTCGATCAAGTCATAACTATTTTAAACGACATCGAAGATATCGCTAATAGATTCGATACTCCCAACTAGTAACTAATACCCCACTCCTGTGACCTACAACATTCCCTAGATCCGTAACTTCGGTCCTAGCTCTCGGCGTCCCAGAGGTATAGCCGGTGTAAGCAGGTTGCCTCACAAAAATAGAGAGCGCCCGTTTTCTCACTAGCCTAGGCATAGAGAGAGAAGGAAGATCACCCAGACGTGACAATATTCAAATAAAACAAATATAAACATTTTTCCATTTTTTATTATAAATATAAATAATCGCACTAAATCGTAATTGTAATTAATTGCATACGATAATATAGTATGATTTTAAATTTATATAAATTTCTGATTGAAGGGAAATGTAGATAAATAGTAAGATTTATTCAATGATCAAGATTAGTAAGGGGATTTACGATTTTATAATATTATTCTTTGCATAAAAAAAAATCCGATTTAAAAACGAAATAAATACGCTTTTATAAAGTTATTATGTCAAATTTGTGAATTCCGTACAATAATTTTCAATATAAGATCTTAAAAAAAATTGTAGGAATATATGGAATAAAAGCATAAAAATTTCATATTCGATGATACTTTAAAATTTTCTTCGGAACGACTCTAATGATGTTCACAGTTTTATAAGCGTTGGACCGCTAACAATGCGAGTTCATACGATTAACAACGCCAAACTCATAAGTCTCGAATCTTCAAATGTATGCATGATGATGATCGAATCGACGTTACACCGTATGTTCGATCTCGATCCATGCATTGATGTATCTTTTGATCGATTGGTTAAAATTACCGAGACAGTCGATGTTAAATTTACACAATTTTCAAATATTGCGTCCAATGTAACGAGAATCTTAAAGAAGTATCAAATGTAATACGCGCTAGCGACACCTTCAATGAACATCAACTCATCGATTGTGAGCTGGCAGCTTTAATTTTTAGTCCATAATATGTAAGAAAAAAAAATATAAATAAAGAGTTTTTAAAGTCTAAATTATGATGTAATTTTTGCATGCATTTCCATTCTCCATCTTTCTCCCACCCGTAAGCAGTCTCAGCTCTCATACGTAGCTCGTTGTAAGGTCCTTGCGGGGATGACGTCATGCGGAGAAGGGGGAACGTGACGCTAGAGACTGAGAGGCTAGGGATCGCGAGACTAGGGACTGAGAGGCTAGGGATCGCGAGGCTAGGGACTGAGAGGCTAGGGATCGCGAGGCTAAGGACCGAGAGGCTAGGGACTGCGAGAAAGGTAGCGCTTAGGAGAGAAAGAGAGAGCGCGAGGTGAACGCGAGAGAAAGAGAGGGTGTGAGGCGAACGTGAAGGAGAGAGATGTTGCGGCGAGGAGAGAGAGAGAGAGAGAGAGAGAGAGAGAGAGAGAGAGAGAGAGAGAGAGAGAGAGAGAGAGAGAGAGAGAGAGAGAGAGAGAGAGAGATGACGCGAGGTTAGGGACTGCTAGAGAGATAGCGCTTAGTAGAGAGAGCGCGAGGTGAACGCGAGAGACAGAGAAAGCGAGAGGCGCATGCGAGAGATGACGCAGTGAAGGAAAAGAAGAGGAATTTTTAAAATGAATATATTAATTTAATATTAATTATTTTTAATTATGAATAAATGTGTATTATACATTTGTGTGTGTGTGTGTGTGTGTGTGTGTGTGTGTTTAAAAGAATATAAATGGATATAAATGTATATAAATGTATATAAATGTGAATATATAAATGTGAATATAAAATGGATATTAAATTTTTAAAAATATATATAAATGAATATAAAGATAAGAATATAAAGATGAAAATATAAAGATGAAAATATAAATGAATATCATAATATATAAAAATTGTCGGTGGTGGAGGTGGCTATGGTAAAGCCGACGATTGTGGATGCGAGGCGGTGAGGCGGCCGAATGCTAGGTGCTATGAGAAGCGGAGGCGACGGGGGACTCCTGCATAACAGAAAATTTTTATTAATTATTTTAATAATTTATAATTTATTTTAGAATATATTTTAAAAAAATAAGAAACTGATACTTACAATGCGTACACACCGAGCACATGTTCCGGCTAAATATCATACATAGCGGGGCACGACAAACGCTGCACAATTCTTGTTCTATTATGTTAAACATTCTCGTATAATGTTGTCGTACAACACAAATGTTTGGAAATAGTTCCACATTTCTTATAAAGCAGCTAGTGCACAGTTTAATATTATCCCAAGGTACATAAAACAAATTTAAAATGCACATTTTCAACGATGCATTTATAGTAAGCATCTCAACCGGTGCCACAAATTGTATAGTTGTTTCGGCAAAGTCTTCACAATCATCACTATTATAATCAGAGTCTTCAAGAGGCTCTATCACTTCTTCATCATCAGATTCATTTATCACATTTACAATTCTATTATTAATTTCTTCGACTATCATTACTTCCTCGTCATTATCACTATCCTCAATCATAATAATATCTTCATCCATTTCTTTTACTCTGATCTGTGCTATACGAATA
The DNA here is from genome assembly GCF_030444845.1 of Prenolepis imparis. Classification (NCBI taxonomy): domain Eukaryota; kingdom Metazoa; phylum Arthropoda; class Insecta; order Hymenoptera; family Formicidae; genus Prenolepis; species Prenolepis imparis. Next base: position 7,496 of record NW_028141277.1, read on the forward strand.
CTAAAGATTTTTTGACGCGGAGACAGACTCTCTCCATAAGTTTCAACCCCCATCCCTCTCAAAATTATCGCAATTCTTCCTTAAAAAGATATTTAGGAAGATGTTTCGCTCTCGTTTACGACCGATTTTCTGCGAGGATACAAAGCAGCCGAACGTCGGCGCCGATACGTTGCATTCTTCCTTAAAAAATATTAAGAAAAATGTTTCGCTCTCGTTTTTATGGGAGATTTTCCGCGAGGATACAAAGCTGCCGAACGTCAACGCAAATAGGTAGAGGCCTATTAAATCACGTTTGACATGTTCGTCGCAGCGTCGGCTTAAAATCTTCATTCCTTTCCTAATGATAAAATGTCCATAAAATGAAAAACATAGTTTTAATGAACTCTAGAACGCTCCGTTGACGAGCAGCCGGACATCGGCGCTTCCATAATAAAATTATATTAACGAGGGTACAAAATTGTCAATCATCAGCGCTTGTTCTATACCTTTTTGGGGAAAATGTCTAAGACCCCTCATAAAAAAGTCGTAAAGATACCATCTACAAATATTGCACTCAGAAAACTCCCCGTCCTTTGTCGAAACATCCCCCTCCACCCGCGTGACGTCAGCCCCCGCGCCTACGAGATACCCCCGCCCCGCGTGACGTCATACCCCTCGCCACAGGAGAACCCCCCGCGCCCCGCATCCCCCTCAGAGGACCTGGGTTAGAACCGGCATAGTATTCCTACTTATGTGTGCGTGCGCGCGAGTGCGTGCATGTGTGTGCGCGTTTGCGTGTGCGTAGCGTATGCGTAGCGTGTGCGTGCGCGCGCGCGCGCGAGAGAGAGAGAGAGAGAGAGAGAGAAATTAAGATTATTAATCTATATATTTCTTTTTTAGAATCACATCAGCAGCGAAAAAATTTTTGACGAAAACAACATCTTGAAGTCACATTTACAGGAGCTGCAACGGTAACTGGCCGCTGCTTTGATCAAGCAACAGCCTGCAGTGGTGGCTGCTGAGAATCCACAACCTGCAGAGGTGACTGCTGACAATCCTCAGCCACCACTGCAGGCTGCTGAAAATTCACAGCCTGCAGGTGAAAAGGATACGTTTCAACGTAAATATATTATAATGATAAATAATGTATATTTTTTATTTAATCGGCTCTCAATATTAATAAATAATAAATAAATAAATGTGATCTGATGTTCTAGACTCTTTTCGGACTCTAGCTCTTTTCGGACCTATATTTTTCTCGCCTATTTTTCCATTGTAAGTACGAGGTTAATTGATAATTAATCAAATGGAACTCAGTGATCTCAAACCAAGAGATACTGTTCCGAAAAATTAGAAATTAATTTTCGCGCTTGGCTCTATTGGCCGACATCTAGAACATCAGATCACATTTATTTATTTATTATTTATGATAAATAATGATAAATAATAATAAATAAAAATATACATAAGTAGTAAATAATATAACCAAAAACTTAAATTTTATATATTTTTTTACAGCAAAATACAAAACTCGGTGGGCAAGAGCTGGAAGAGGCCGAGGACGCGGACGCGGACGTGGCCGTGGACGCGAACGTGGCCGCGGAAGCAAAACTATTATTAATTATATTAATATGTAGTAGATAGCTATAAATATTAAATAAATACACACATATACATATTATATATTTTTTAATAAATAGATATATATTATAGATATAGATACGGATATATATATATATAGATATTTATATAAAAAATCTTTTAAAAAAATCTTTTTTAATTAAATTTTTTTTTCTTATTTTTCTCATTCTTATTGTCATAATTTTCATTATCCTTTCGCTTTTTATCTTTTTTCTTAACTTCCTCTATAAATCCTTTCTTCTTATCCTTTTTTTTATACTCCTCTTGTTTTTCAAAATCACTCAATGCTTCTATTAATAACTCATCGAGTCCATCTTCGAGCACTAAAATTTTTTAATTATAAATAATTATTTGAATTATAAAAATAAATTGAAAATTAAAAAAATATTTAAATGAAAATTTATAATTAAGTAATAAATTATTTTTTTTATTTACCGTTTTTAAATTCTTCTATTTCTTTCAGTCTATTCATTTCGTCGATGTTTTCATTTTCACTCTGTGCCTTTATTTCGTTTATTATTATACATTGTCTTTCATTCCCATTTATTCCATTTATTATAATAATACTCGAATAGGAAACTGTCTTCGTTTAAATTTAAATGGCAATTCCAAATCACTTGTAATTAAATCTATCCTTGGAATGATGACAATCTGTCCTCGAGCAGGACCAGTTAGAACCTCCGCATAAATTAGATTATTTTTCAAATTAGTTACAATAAATCTTGTTCCATTACAAAGTCCTTTCTTAGTATTTAAATTTCTTAATAGGATTATTATAGCACTGACTTTTATTTTAAGTCGATGAACTGGCATTCCAGAAGGTGTCAGAGAGTTCAAAAACTCTGTTGGAAAATTTAATTGCTCCTGTGGATCATCACTTACAATAAAGTCAATTGAGAGATATTCCTTTTCCTCTCCTTCCATTTGACAAAGGATTGTGTCATTAATTTTAAAAGTATACGCGCAAATTTTTCGGGGGTGGCTGCTGTGGGGTTTATTTTCATTTTTAAAAAAATTTTTTTTTTCTCAAAAAGGAGGGTATGTTTTCCTGAAAATAATTTTTTTACAGATTTTTACGCCATTTACGCCAATGTGTTTAGGGTGTTCCAAAACATTGTATGTGGGTGGTTGCGTGGGTGGGCAAAACTTTAAAATAACCATAATGGTCATCCCTTAAAAATATCGAAAATTTTATTACCAATTTCGAAAATATCGGTTAACAAATATGTGATTGCTTGGGTGGGTGCGTGGGTGAAGGTGTAAAACAAAAAAAATCACATATAGTAGCCATCCACGAATAATTAGCGAAATTTTGGGACCAATTTATTGAAAATCGGTTAACAAATGTATGAGTGCGTAGGTGGGTGCGTGGGTGGTTGCGAGGGTGGGTTAAAAAAATCACATATAGTAGCCATCACCGAAAAATTTGCTGAATTTTTTTACGAATTTATTGAAAATCGACGGTTCGTCCTCTCTAAGTCGCAGCTTGGATTCCACTAAGAAAATTATTTATATAATAGATTTTCACTACACGTGCAGATTGGAAGAACTCGTTTTAGAATATTTTAGAAATACTAAAATCGTAATATTAGAATAGTAATAATATTAAAGCAAAATATTATATTGGAAACGCATGAAATTGGAATTGGAATTGTTTAAAATAAATGTGGAGAATTATAATATTATAAATGAAAAATATGTTTTTTATTTTTATATCGCTAGTAAATTAATCACCAGGGTAGTTAAATTAATCGACCACACTAGTCCTTTTTTTCATCATTGTCATTATTATCTTCTTTCCGCTTTTTATTTTTTTTCTGAAATTTATCTTTAAATTCATTCTTCATACACTCCTCCTTCTTTAGCTCCTCTCGTTTTTCAAATTCTTCTAATGCCATTATTAATACATGATCTAGCCCATCTTCAAGTACTGACATTTTTTATTTATATATATACAATAGATTAGGTTATATCTTTATATATATGTAATAATATTAATTTAAATAAAACGATTCACAAATTTATAAAAAAATATCATTTTATTTAAATAAATTAATTATTGTTTATATTTTTACCATTTTGAAATTCTTCAATTTCTGTTGATATATTTAATTGATTCATCGTTATATTTTTAATTTCAAATCCATTTGTTTCATTTATCAGAACATTTTCTATTTCTTTCGGTATATTATTTTCTTCCACAATTGAATTTTCAAATTCATTTGTATTTATTTGATCATCTTCAATTACTGAAATTTTTTAATTAAAAAATATATTAGATTATATGTTAATGTGATAATATATTAATTTAAATAAAACAATTAACAAATTAAAAAAAAAATATTATTTTATTTAAATAAATTAATTATTATTTATATTTACCATTTAGAAATTCTTCAATTTCTTTTTCTATTTCTTTCGGTATATTATTTTCTTCCATGATTGTATTTTCAAATTGATTTGTATTCGTTTGATCAATGATGACATTTAATATGTGAAACCAGCTACTTATATATATAGATATAGATAGATAGATAGTCATTTCTGAAATGACATGTAAATAAAACTCATCACCTCTAAGGGGTGATTTTTGCAAAATCTCACTGAACAAAATAATTTAAAAATTTTTATGATTTAAAAAAAACAATACATTAATAAATAAATGCTCTTACTTAATAACACCATTTAACAATCACGCCACTACCAAAGATGATTTTATTAAAATTATATGTTTCTCTTTTATAACTACAAAGTTTTTTAACATAAAATAATTTTTTAAATGCGCACGCGCGTGAGTAGATGCGTGGGTGGGTGAGTTGGGGTGTAAAATTAAAAAAAACCACATAGTAGCCATCTCTAATAAATTTGCTAAATTTTGCTACCAATTTCTTGAAAATCGGTCAATAAATTTGTAAATGCGTGAGTGGGTGCGTTGGTGGGTGCGTATGTAGACAAAATTAAAAAAAATCACATACAGTAACCATCTTTGAAAAATTTGCGAAATTTTAGTACCAATTTAGTGAAAATCGTTTAATAAATGTGTGAATGCGTGTGTGGATGCGTGGGTGGGTGCGTAAGTAGACAAAACTAAAAAAATCACATATAATATTCATCCCCGAATAATTTTCGAAATTTTGGTACCAATTTCGTGAAAATCGGTTAACAAATTTATGAGTGCGTGGGTGGGTGTGTGGGTGGTTGCGTGGGTTAGCAAAACTTAAAAAATTAAAAATTTGAAAATTTTAATACCAATTTTGAATCGTTCACCAATTTCGTGAAAATCAGCGAACAAATGTATTAGTACGTGGGTGGGTGCGTGGGTGGTTGCGAGGGTTTGTTAAAAAAAATCACATATAATAGTCATTCCCGAATAATTTTCGAAATTTTGTTACCAATTTCATGCAAATAGATGAAAAAATATATGATTGCGTAGGTGGGTGCGTGGGTGGTTGCGTGGGTGGGCAAAACTTTAAAATAATCATAATGGTCATCCCTTAAAAATATCGAAAATTTGACTACCAATTTCGAAAATATCGGTTAACAAATATGTGATTGCTTGGGTGGGTGCGTGGGTGAAGGTGTAAAACAAAAAAAATCACATATAGTAGCCATCCCCGAATAATTACGAAATTTTGGAATCAATTTATTGAAAATCGGTTAACAAATGTATGAGTGCGTAGGTGGGTGCGTGGGTGGTTGCGAGGGTGGGTTAAAAAAATCACATATACCATAGTAGCCATCACCGAAAAATTTGCTGAATTTTTTTACGAATTTATTGAAAATCGGTGAACAAATGTATAAGTGCGTTGGTTGGTTTTTTGGGTGGTTGCGTGGGTTTTGCCCACCCACGCAACCACCCAAAAAACCAACCAACGCACTTATACATTTGTTCACCGATCACATACAATGTTTTGGAACACCCTAAACACATTGGCGTAAATGGCGTAAAAATCTGTGAAAAAATTATTTTCAGGAAAACATACCCTCCTCTATGAGAAAAAAAAAATTTTTTTTTTAAAATGAAAATAAGCCCCACAGCAGCCACCCCCGAAAAATTTGCAACATTTTGTTACCTGTTTCACAAAAATCTTGTTTATATTTTTACCATTTTGAAATTCTTCAATTTCTGTTGATATATTTAATTGATTCATCGTTATATTTTTAATTTCAAATTCATTTGTTTCATTTATCAGAACATTTTCTATTTCTTTCGGTATATTATTTTCTTCCACAATTGAATTTTCAAATTTATTTGTATTAATTTGATCATCTTCAATTACTGAAATTTTTTAATTAAAAAATATATTAGATTATATGTTAATGTGATAATATATTAATTTAAATAAAACAATTAACAAATTAAAAAAAAATAATTTTATTTAAATAAATTAATTATTATTTATATTTACCATTTAGAAATTCTTCAATTTCTTTTTCTATTTCTTTCGGTATATATTTTTCTTCCATGATTGTATTTTCAAATTGATTTGTATTCGTTTGATCAATGATGACATTTAATATGTGAAACCAGCTACTTATATATATAGATATAGATAAAGATATAGATATAGATAAATAGATAGTCATTTCTGAAATCACATGTAAATAATACTCATCACCTCTAAGGGGTGATTTTTGCAAAATCTAGCTGAACAAAATAATTTAAAAATTTTTACGATTTAAAAAAAACAATACATTAATAAATAAATGCTCTTACTTAATAACAACATTTAACAATCACGCCACTACCAAAAGATGATTTTATTAAAATTATATGTTTCTCTTTTATAACTACAAAGTTTTTTAACATAAAATAACATTTTTTAAATGCGCACGCTAGTGAGTAGATGCGTGGGTGGGTGAGTTGGGGTGTAAAATTAAAAAAAACCACATAGTAGCCATCTCTAATAAATTTGCTAAATTTTGCTACCAATTTCTTGAAAATCGGTCAATAAATTTGTAAATGCGTGAGTGGGTGCGTTGGTGGGTGCGTATGTAGACAAAACTTAAAAAAAATCACATACAGTAACCATCTTTGAAAAATTTGCGAAATTTTAGTACCAATTTAGTGAAAATCGTTTAATAAATGTGTGAATGTGTGTGTGGATGCGTGGGTGGGTGCGTAAGTAGACAAAACTAAAAAAATCACATACAGTAACCATCTTTGAAAAATTTGCGAAATTTTAGTACCAATTTAGTGAAAATCGTTTAATAAATGTGTGAATGCGTGGGTGAGTGTGTGGGTGGTTGCGTGGGTTAGCAAAACTTTAAAAATTAAAAATTTGAAAATTTTAATACCAATTTCGAATCGTTCACCAATTTCGTGAAAATTAGCGAACTAATGTATTAGTACGTGGGTGGGTGCGTGGGTGGTTGCGAGGGTTTGTTAAAAAAAATCACATATAATAGCCATCCCCGAAAAATTTGATAAATTTTGTTACCAATTTCATGCAAATAGATGAAAAAATATATGATTGCGTAGGTGGGTGCGTGGGTGGTTGCGTGGGTGGGCAAAACTTTAAAATAACCATAATGGTCATCCCTTAAAAATATCGAAAATTTTACTACCAATTTCGAAAACATCGGTTAATAAATATGTGATTGCTTGGGTGGGTGCGTGGGTGAAGGTGTAAAACAAAAAAAATCACATATAGTAGCCATCCCCGAATAATTAGCGAAATTTTGGAACCAATTTATTGAAAATCGGTTAACAAATGTATGAGTGCGTAGGTGGGTGCGTGGGTGGTTGCGGGGGTGGGTTAAAAAAATCACATATAGTAGCCATCACCGAAAAATTTGCTGAATTTTTTTACGAATTTATTGAAAATCGGTGAACAAATGTATAAGTGCGTTGGTGGGTTTTTTGGGTGGTTGCGTGGGTGGGCAAAACCCACGCAACCACCCACATACAATGTTTTGGAACACCCTAAACACATTGGCGTAAATGGCGTAAAAATCTGTGAAAAAATTATTTTCAGGAAAACATACCCTCCTCTATGAGAAAAAAAAAAAATTTTTTTAAAATTAAAATAAACCCCACAGCAGCCACCCCCGAAAAATTTGCAACATTTTGGTACCTGTTTCACAAAAATCGGTCCACAAATGTGGAAGGAGTTCGCGTACATACAGACAGACAGACAGACGGACGGCACTTATATATATAGATGTTGCAAATTTTTCGAAGATGACTACTATTATTTTTTTTTCACTCCCTGATATTGTATTTTGCGTCTTGTTTTGCATAAACTTAAATATTTATAATTAAAATTTTGTTTGCTTATATTAATTTTTTTGTTATTTTAATTTCCACAAAATTTAATATGTTTTAAATCTGAAACATTAGTTTAGTAAATATATATACATACAAATTTTTTTTTTATCATTTAATTATTATACTAATTTTTTTTCCTTACTCAAATATTTTTTGATTACGTCTAATGTACCCACCGCTAACCCGCTAGTATTAGCTCTCATACAATTTCATAATTCTTCAATTTACAAAATTTCTCTGTATATTACATTTTTTGTAAAACATTTTCACTTCCTTCAATTAGATGTCCTTGATTGCTAAATTCATCTATCTTAATTTTTACACTTTCTCTTTTGGTTGCTCTAGAAAATGCCACATAAAGTTGACCATGAGCAAATACAGGATGTGGCAAATAAATCCCAATTTTTTCTAAACTCTGTCCTTGTGATTTATTTATTGTCATAGCAAATGATACTCGAATAGGAAACTGTCTTCGTTTAAATTTAAATGGCAATTCCAAATCACTTGTAATTAAATCTATCCTTGGAATGATGACAATCTGTCCTCGAGCAAGACCAGTTAGAACCTCCGCATAAATTAGATTATTTTTCAAATTAGTTACTATAAATCTTGTTCCATTACAAAGTCCTTTCTTAGTATTTAAATTTCTTAATAGGATTATTATAGCACTGACTTTTATTTTAAGTCGATGAACTGGCATTCCAGAAGGTGTCAGAGAGTTCAAAAACTCAGTTGGAAAATTTAATTGCTCCTGTGGATCATCACTTACAATAAAGTCAATTGAGAGATATTCCTTTTCCTCTCCTTCCATTTTACAAAGGATTGTGTCATTAATTTTAAAAGTATCCTCATTTTTAGGACAAAGTATCGCTCTATCTGGATTTTCTCTAATCCGTTCCATGGTGATTCTATCACCAAAAATTTCATTAATAAGAGATTCTTTTGTTATAAAATCTTTGGGGATTTCAATTATATCGAGATGTAGTCCATCTGTATTTGATAATTTACCATCTCCGAGTTGCATTAGCCAATTTGAAAATTCTTTTTCTTCCGCAGTTCTCATATTTTGTTTTAATTTAACTTGAGTTACGTTCCTCCATATAGGATTGTATTTTACAATCGATTCAATTATAGCTGCTTTTTATGCATGAGGCACTACTGGGAGATTTTGTCTGAAATCTCCTGCAAATAAAATTACTTTTCCTCCAAATGGTCGAGGATTCTTCATCAAATCCTTTAAAAGTTTATCAACTGCTGTTAAAGCATGTCCAACAGTCATGCTTACTTCCCATATGATTAATTTGACATTAATCATTTCTCGTGCACCTTGAGAATTTCCTCTAATATTTGATTTAGCTCCATCATCAATTGGGATTGAAAGCTTAAACAGAGAGTGATAAGTTCTTCCTCCTTTCAGAAGTGTGGCTGCAATTCCAGTTGAAGCATATGGAAGAATTATTTCGTTTCTTCCTCGAATAACACTTAAAAATGTGTTAAATGTGTTAAATGTTTTACCACTTCCTGCAAACCCGTCAATAAAAAATAACCTCTGAGGTTCATTTTCATTTTCAATTGCTCGCATGACTATATCGTACACGTGCTTTTGCTCAGCACTCAGTGTCGATAATAAATAATCACCACGTATTCTTTCTTCATCCACATTATACTCTATTACGTAAATATTTACTGGAGTTGGATTTGGCAATTGGAAGTTCTCACAGCTACTTCCATTATTTATCAGAATTCCTTGTATATGGTTTAAAGCCATATTTTCAGGATTTACAACATTGTTATGTACAAAGTCCTCAATCATGAAATCTTTATATTTATTCCAAATAGTTGGTACATCTGTTGGAGTTCCAAAGATGCAAATGTAAGCAAATAATTCTCGAATTTGTGCAGGCATATTCGATTCTGTTGCTTCTTCCAGCGTTTTTCCCCAAAGATTATCAGTTTCTACCAAGTTTTTTGCAATTGCTGCATCTTTAAATGTATTATAAAGAACTCCATTTACAGTTCTCAAATCTTCAAAACATTTAACTCCAGTCACATGTAGTAGAAGAAGACGGAGATAAAATCTCTCAATATCTTTTATGCTTACTGTATAGAGTCTTGAAATTATTTTTTCACCACCTTTTTTGCGTGGCTTCCACTTAGTTTCTTTTTTATCATATACATAATGATAAGGAATATCTGTGTAAATAAAATTCACTGCATTTTCATCAGATTGATTTAATTTGAACCATGCAGTCAGCGTAGTTTCTCGAGTGAACTCTCTCTGAGCAGCTTGCTCTTCATTTCCTTCTCGAAAATAAACCATTTGACGATTAGGCAAATGAACTGCCAATCTGATTACTGTATGAGACCTCATAAACAGATCGTATCCGTTCAGTCTCCACATTGCTTCTTGAGCACTAATATATCTTGCATCAAGGAATGATTTAATTTCATCTATTTTAATTAGCCTTGTGCCATCTCGTGCTTGCACTTCAATCGCAGCACAGTCAAATCCTTTGTGAATATATTTATATAAGTATTTTACGCTTTTCACCGATGAACATATTTCCAAATTGATATGTCGATCATACGATATTTCATGATTAAATATGGTGAATATGGCACTACCCATCGATTATCAACTTCTTTGCCTCTAATGATGTATTTTTTACCAAAATTCCTTCGTTGATACATAAGATATCCATTCACATTAGTGTTACGTCCGGCGGACTCCACGATTCTTTTCTTTCCCACGACCAAGGCGAAGTTTGTTGTTAGGTAAATAAAAAAAGGAAGAAAAGAGATAATAATAATCTAAGCGGCACGTATATAATAAAACGAAAACGTGCCCAGCGAAACGGACAGCTGCAGATATCGTGAGCGACCGATAAATATTACAAAATCGGTAAATAAAAGAGACCAGGCGGAAAGATGCCGAAAGCGGATTCTTGCCGACACCCTCGCGAATAATAAGTTAAAATCACATATCGGCAAAACATAAAGACGGCGAGAGCGGGCCGAAAGCGAGCCCACCTTTGAGGGGAAATCTAGAACAACGAATTGATAAAATTAAACGTGCCAAGCGAAGCGGCACCGCAGCGGAAACTCTCGCGAGAAACCGACAAACATTGTAAACCGGGAAAACACAACGACGGCGAGAACGCGCCGAAAGCAAATCCTTCCCTAGTAAGATTAGGGGAAAACAAATAATGAAAACGAAAGTGTGCAAAATAAGATAGCACACCTGCGGGTATTCTCGCGAGAAAGCGGCGAAAAATATAAAGATTAAAAGATGCCACACGCATCGCCTCTCAGCAAACAAGCTCTAAGCCGCACGTGAGGGCAATAAAGCGAGAACCCGCTGATAAAAGCGGCACTAACAAACGACAAATATCGCAATATAGGAAAAATTAACAACAAACACCGCCGCCGATATCGAAATCTCGAGACATCCCCGTTTTTGGGAAAGCGAGCTCCGATTCGCAGACGCCTGCACTAAACTTTTGATTCGTCGATCCTTGCAACGCTCCCCATAGAAAGGGAAAGTAAAAATATTAAAAACGCGATTATGAACTTCTATTCGCAGGATTTTGTCAAAAGGCGGAACGGAGGGCGTGAATCAAAAACCGGGATATAAACGCGAACTTCTCTGCGGAGCGTCACTTATCGTTCTTCGTCGAACACCCACAGTTTTTCCTTGCGTTTGCACCGCATCACTTAGTGCGCGAAAGACTTCTCAGTGCGAGCTCCTGATTTTGCGGGTTCCCTGCATAATTGCAGTGAGAGCTCCTTATCTCGCGGGTTCCCTGCGTAACTGCAGAGTGAGCCCCACGACCTCTCCTTATCTCGCGGGTTTCCTGCGTAACTGTAGAGTGAGCCCCACGACCTCTCCTTATCTCGCGGGTTCCCTGCGTAACTGCAGAGTGAGCCTCCTTGACTTCCCCCACCATACTAACGAACAGAATTATAGAGGTGCAAACTTTTCAATAATATATATATATATATATTAAATAAATATTGAAGTTATAATAAACATATATTGAGCAAATATTATATCCAAGAACTCCCTCGAAGACTCGCTTCTTATCATTGTCATTATTTAGTGAAAACCCAGCAGCATTCAAAAAGGGTTATAAAACACTCGCGAAATCGGCGGAATCGACGCTTGAGGCGAGAAGTGGTTCGGGCTACGGCCGACTCATTCCCGGACGATAGTCCAACGCAAGACTTGTTAGAGCGCTTAATCACCGAACATATTAACATAATTAATAAGCACAGCGGAAATAGAAACCCTGACACTCCCCATTACCCTCCGATTTCCTCTCCAGAGCCATCGCGCATTCCATCTCCTGCACCTCAGAACCACCTTCCCTCTCCCTGTCTCAATCGCTCGCTCTCCTTCCCCCTCATCCGCCGACATAGAGTATGGCGAAAGTTGCACGTGCCAAGAAGCGGAAGAATCTCCCGCTAATTACACTAACGCCTTCGACTTCTTAAAGGCACACATCGGGCGAATTCCTTTCCCCCACGAGAACCAATGCTATAAATGGCTACTCGAAACCTTCCCCATCTTAGATCTCCCTCGCCCACGAAGAACTTATTCCTGCGGTCCTGAGGATCCAGACGAAGAGCAGTTCATGCCAATCGTGGCAGGAAGTCTGCCAGGTACCCTCATCCCCATGTTTACTCCTATCCACCCCAATCCTATCGGATTCCCCGTCGACATCCTTCGAGCTTTCCTTCCCCCCTCCACTATTGAAATTTCCGAAATTAAATAAATAAACAAGAAAACAAAATAAACCCACCCGCACATATTCTCACGTACACTCTAATATTACTATTTTTACCTAATTATTAAAATGAAAAATTATTGTAATAATTTTTCATTTTAATAATTAGGTAAAAATAATAATATTAGAGTGTCCCCCTATCGGGACCATAATATATTTAGACAATAAACTCTCCCCCCTTCATGTCCCCATTGATGACCTCCGTACTTATGTAACACCCGCGAACCACACACACACACACACACACACACACACACACACACACACACACACACACACACACACACACACACACACACACACACACACACACACACACACACACACACACACACACACACACACACACACACACACACACACACACACACACCTATTTATAGATTAAATCCCGCGCGCGGGTTAAATGTTACTTATGTATCCGTCTTTTCACCGTTTTTATTTATATGAATGAAACTTAGTTTTATTATGAACTCGCGTTTAATTAATTGATTAACCCGCTCTCATTTCCTCCGTCCTGAGATCGCACTAAGGTCCCATCCCGCGCAAAAGAGATTAAATTCTCTTGCCGAAAAGGGACCACCGAGCCCTTTAAATAGCGTAAGAGCGACCCTCGCGGTCGTTGACCTATTTGAGGCCTAAACACGTTCGTTCGGCTCGAACAAAACGCACTACCTGGCGTTGTTCGATTTAAGTAGTTACGTCCTTCCTTTCGACTCTTCCTTCCTTGAGTCTGGACGTAACATTAGCATTAGTTTCTTCACGAAACTCTTTTGGAAAACCTTTTGAACATTTTCCATCGTCTCCAGTGCAAGGATATCTGTGGGAGGAATCTCCACAAGGACCATGAATCATGTGCTTCAAAATTTTTACATTAAGTTCTGAATATCTTTCTTCATCAGGGATTTCAGCCCATACCATCATGTTAATAACTTCTTGAAGTCTAGGCTTATCTTCATCACTCAACATTGCAAGTAAATGCAAATGTGGAAGTCCTCTTTTTTGAAATTCAATCACACCTGCATAAGCAATTATATTTCCAAAAATTTTATTATGAATTAGATCATTTAAAATCTCTTTGACATCCAAGTTGAATGTTTTAGCGACCAAATCTGGTCGAAATTCTATTAAACATCCATCAAGATTATCCTTAATTTCTGGACATTGAGGATTGTAAGAAGTCATTGTAAGTCATTGTAAGAAAAATATCTGGTTTACCAAACTTTCTTACCAAAGACATAGCATCTTGGTACCTTTCTTGCATGTTTCTTGGACTGCCCATAAATGAAGATGGTAATATCACAGGTATACCAGCTGTAATTCCTTCATTTTGTGCTCGATTATCTAGGTGATCCATTAATCCCGAATAAAGTTCTGCTCTTAATTGAGGTTGATTTAATTTAATATAATAAGCCTATTTGCTTCAGTTTTCATATAGGCATCAAGTATAAATTGACATCTCAATTTGCCTGCCTTTTTAAATTGACTAAATTCTAATCTTGATGCTAACAGGTGAGCATAATAATCCATTTGAGTTACTTTGAATCCTGGATATTTTGGATTATATGATTTAAGTTCTGAATGCCATCCATTGTTACCATATGGATATAACAAAGGATAACACATTGGGTCACACCTTTTGTCTAGAATTGATATTTGTTGAACATCGTTCGAATTTTTATTATAAATCCGAACGTCTCTTTCAAATGGAGGCTCACCATCTACATTCTTAAAGACCACAGCTATTTCATTTGTTTGTGGAGCATTGTATCTTCTTTGATCTTGTTTAGGATTTTTTCTAAAGGACAACATTAAATTTATGGTTTTATTTCCTATCGGATTAAGATCTTTTTCAACTTGACGCATCATCTTGAATGTTTTTGCAAATTCATTGCATTGAACCATAAAACTTGACAACTCTTTCATTATTTCTGAATCATACTCCTTATTAGCTTTGTTATTCATTCTATGATTTACAGCTTCTTCTGTATCTAAAAAGTAAAGCTGTGCAAATCGCGGAGCTTGCCCATCCGCTGGGCGCATTGCTGTTGAAGTTAAATGATGATATTGCCCATGAATCTTTAAGCAATAAGGAGCATTGTTCACAACATCCAATGGATTTCTATTTCCCGGCGCACCCATTGAAGCCATAGCTAAAGCGCTGTTATATGAACGAATATTATTCATAAAATTTTTTGATTTATAATCATTTCCATTATATGATTTTTTAAGAAAATCAGGACAATTTATTGGCTTTAATTGAAGCTTGCCTTTTTGACAACAATATGTAAATTTTCCATCTTTAGATTTTTCACATGCAAAGTTTAACGATTTGCAAAATTGGCATTCTACATTCATTTGGCCAAGTGTATAAACTGGCACATTTATTTCATGGTCCTTGGCAATTAGCGCAATGTAATGATTTAATTGTTTAGCTTTTTGTCTTCCTTGAGCATGTCTCTGGGCATCAGCTTCAAGTCGTTGTGACCTTACATCATCATTTTCGTCGGCCCTCTGCTGAGCATGTCTCTGGGCATCAGCTTCGAGTCGTTGAGACTTTGCGTCATCATTTTCGTGGGTCCTTTGCTGAGCATGTCTCTGAGCATCAGCTTCGAGTCGTTTAGACCTTGCGTTATCATTTTCATTGATCCTCTCCTGAGAATTTCTTTGAACATTAGCTTCAAGTCTTTGAGACCTTTCCTCAAAACTCTCAATTATTCGTATTTTTCGTAAGCGCTTACTTTCGCGACTCACTTTATACAAATTTCCGCCTTTTCTCTTTTGAGGCATACTTCCGATTTTCAATAAATTCGTAAAAAAATTCAGCAAATTTTTCGGTGATGGCTACTATATGTGATTTTTTTAACCCACCCTCGCAACCACCCACGCACCCACCTACGCACTCATACATTTGTTAACCGATTTTCAATAAATTGGTCCCAAAATTTCGCTAATTATTCGTGGATGGCTACTATATGTGATTTTTTTTGTTTTACACCTTCACCCACGCACCCACCCAAGCAATCACATATTTGTTAACCGATATTTTCGAAATTGGTAATAAAATTTTCGATATTTTTAAGGGATGACCATTATGGTTATTTTAAAGTTTTGCCCACCCACGCAACCACCCACATACAATGTTTTGGAACACCCTAAACACATTGGCGTAAATGGCGTAAAAATCTGTGAAAAAATTATTTTCAGGAAAACATACCCTCCTCTATAAGAAAAAAAAAAATTTTTTAAAATGAAAATAAACCCCACAGCAGCCACCCCCGAAAAATTTGCAACATTTTGGTACCTGTTTCACAAAAATCGGTCCACAAATGTGGAAGGAGTTCGCGTACATACAGACAGACAGACAGACGGACGGCACTTATATATATAGATGTTGCAAATTTTTCGAAGATGACTACTATTATTTTTTTTTCACTCCCTGATATTGTATTTTGCGTCTTGTTTTGCATAAACTTAAATATTTATAATTAAAATTTTGTTTGCTTATATTAATTTTTTTGTTATTTTAATTTCCACAAAATTTAATATGTTTTAAATCTGAAACATTAGTTTAGTAAATATATATACATACAAATTTTTTTTTATCATTTAATTATTATACCAATTTTTTTTCCTTACTCAAATATTTTTTGATTACGTCTAATGTACCCACCGCTAACCCGCTAGTATTAGCTCTCATACAATTTCATAATTCTTCAATTTACAAAATTTCTCTGTATATTACATTTTTTGTAAAACATTTTTCACTTCCTTCAATTAGATGTCCTTGATTGCTAAATTCATCTATCTTAATTTTTACACTTTCCCTTTTGGTTGCTCTAGAAAATGCCACATAAAGTTGACCATGAGCAAATACAGGATGTGGCAAATAAATCCCAATTTTTTCTAAACTCTGTCCTTGTGATTTATTTATTGTCATAGCAAATGATACTCGAATAGGAAACTGTCTTCGTTTAAATTTAAATGGCAATTCCAAATCACTTGTAATTAAATCTATCCTTGGAATGATGACAATCTGTCCTCGAGCAAGACCAGTTAGAACCTCCGCATAAATTAGATTATTTTTCAAATTAGTTACTATAAATCTTGTTCCATTACAAAGTCCTTTCTTAGTATTTAAATTTCTTAATAGGATTATTATAGCACTGACTTTTATTTTAAGTCGATGAACTGGCATTCCAGAAGGTGTCAGAGAGTTCAAAAACTCTGTTGGAAAATTTAATTGCTCCTGCGGATCATCACTTACAATAAAGTCAATTGAGAGATATTCCTTTTCCTCTCCTTCCATTTGACAAAGGATTGTGTCATTAATTTTAAAAGTATACGCGCAAATTTTTCGGGGGTGGCTGCTGTGGGGTTTATTTTCATTTTTAAAAAAATTTTTTTTTTCTCAAAAAGGAGGGTATGTTTTCCTGAAAATAATTTTTTTACAGATTTTTACGCCATTTACGCCAATGTGTTTAGGGTGTTCCAAAACATTGTATGTGGGTGGTTGCGTGGGTGGGCAAAACTTTAAAATAACCATAATGGTCATCCCTTAAAAATATCGAAAATTTTATTACCAATTTCGAAAATATCGGTTAACAAATATGTGATTGCTTGGGTGGGTGCGTGGGTGAAGGTGTAAAACAAAAAAAATCACATATAGTAGCCATCCACGAATAATTAGCGAAATTTTGGGACCAATTTATTGAAAATCGGTTAACAAATGTATGAGTGCGTAGGTGGGTGCGTGGGTGGTTGCGAGGGTGGGTTAAAAAAATCACATATAGTAGCCATCACCGAAAAATTTGCTGAATTTTTTTACGAATTTATTGAAAATCGACGGTTCGTCCTCTCTAAGTCGCAGCTTGGATTCCACTAAGAAAATTATTTATATAATAGATTTTCACTACACGTGCAGATTGGAAGAACTCGTTTTAGAATATTTTAGAAATACTAAAATCGTAATATTAGAATAGTAATAATATTAAAGCAAAATATTATATTGGAAACGCATGAAATTGGAATTGGAATTGTTTAAAATAAATGTGGAGAATTATAATATTATAAATGAAAAATATGTTTTTTATTTTTATATCGCTAGTAAATTAATCACCAGGGTAGTTAAATTAATCGACCACACTAGCCAATGAATTTGTCTAAGTTATTACTTTATCGACCATATAGTTGTGGTCTTTATAAAGGACTAGCGTTTCGGACCGCGCTTCGCGCGGTCCTCAAAGCTTTTATAATTCGGACCGCGCTTCGCGCGGTTCTCATAAAGCCTTTATAAAACCTGATTTAACACAAAAGATTAATTGTTCTGTCTGCATTACCGCGAACTACTTGCATATTTTTTGACCGATTTTCACGAAATTTATATCAAATGTTGCAAATTTTTCGAAGATGACTACTATTATTTTTTTTTCACTCCCTGATATTGTATTTTGCGTCTTGTTTTGCATAAACTTAAATATTTATAATTAAAATTTTGTTTGCTTATATTAATTTTTTTTGTTATTATAATTTCCACACAATTTAATATGTTTTAAATCTGAAACATTAGTTTAGTAAATATATATTCATACAAATTTTTTTTTTTATTATTTAATTATTATACCAATTTTTTTTCCTTACTCAAATATTTTTTGATTACGTCTAATGTACCCACCGCTAACCCGCTATTATTAGCTCTCATACAATTTCATAATTCTTCAATTTACAAAATTTCTCTGTATATTACATTTTTTGTAAAACATTTTTCACTTCCTTCAATTAGATGTCCTTGATTGCTAAATTCATCTATCTTAATTTTTACACTTTCCCTTTTGGTTGCTCTAGAAAATGCCACATAAAGTTGACCATGAGCAAATACAGGATGTGGCAAATAAATCCCAATTTTTTCTAAACTCTGTCCTTGTGATTTATTTATTGTCATAGCAAATGATACTCGAATAGGAAACTGTCTTCGTTTAAATTTAAATGGCAATTCCAAATCACTTGTAATTAAATCTATCCTTGGAATGATGACAATCTGTCCTCGAGCAAGACCAGTTAGAACCTCCGCATAAATTAGATTATTTTTCAAATTAGTTACTATAAATCTTGTTCCATTACAAAGTCCTTTCTTAGTATTTAAATTTCTTAATAGGATTATTATAGCACTGACTTTTATTTTAAGTCGATGAACTGGCATTCCAGAAGGTGTCAGAGAGTTCAAAAACTCTGTTGGAAAATTTAATTGCTCCTGTGGATCATCACTTACAATAAAGTCAATTGAGAGATATTCCTTTTCCTCTCCTTCCATTTTACAAAGGATTGTGTCATTAATTTTAAAAGTATCCTCATTTTTAGGTCAAAGTATCGCTCTATCTGGATTTTCTCTAATCCGTTCCATGGTGATTCTATCACCAAAAATTTCATTAATAAGAGATTCTTTTGATATAAAATCTTTGGGGATTTCAATTGTATCGAGATGTAGTCCATCCTTATTTGATAATTTACCATCTCCGAGTTGCATTAGCCAATTTGAAAATTCTTTTTCTTCCGCAATTCTCATATTTTGTTTTAATTTAACTTGAGTTACGTTCCTCCATATAGGATTGTATTTTACAATCGATTCAATTATAGCTGCTTTTTGTGCATGAGGCACTACTGGGAGATTTTGTCTGAAATCTCCTGCAAATAAAATTACTTTTCCTCCAAATGGTCGAGGATTCTTTAAAAGTTTATCAACTGCTGTTAAAGCATGTCCAACAGTCATGCTCACTTCATCCCATATGATTAATTTGGCATTAATCAATTCTCGTGCACCTTGAGAATTTCCTCTAATATTTGATTTAGCTCCATCATCAATTGGGATTGAAAGCTTAAACAGAGAGTGATAAGTTCTTCCTCCTTTCAGAAGTGTGGCTGCAATTCCAGTTGAAGCACATGGAAGAATTATTTCGTTTCTTCCTCGAATAACACTTAAAAATGTGTTAAATAGGTATGTTTTACCACTTCCTGCAAACCCGTCAATAAAAAATAACCTCTGAGTTTCATTTTCATTTTCAATTGCTCGCATGACTATATCGTACACGTGCTTTTGCTCAGCATTTAGTGTCGATAATAAATAATCACCACGTATTCTTTCTTCATCCACATTATACTCTGTTACGTAAATATTTATTGGAGTTGTATTTGGCAATTGGAAGTTCTCACAGCTACTTCCATTATTTATCAGAATTCCTTGTATATGGTTTAAAGCCATATTTTCAGGATTTACAACATTGTTATGTACAAAGTCCTCAATCATTAAATCTTTATATTTATTCCAAATAGTTGGTACATCTGTTGGAGTTCCAAAGATGCAAATGTAAGCAAATAATTCTCGAATTTGTGCAGGCATATTCGATTCTGTTGCTTCTTCCAGCGTTTTTCCCCAAAGATTATCAGTTTCTACCAAGTTTTTTGCAATTGCTGCATCTTTAAATGTATTATAAAGAACTCCATTTACAGTTCTCAAATCTTCAAAACATTTAACTCCAGTCACATGTAGTAGAAGAAGACGGAGATAAAATCTCTCAATATCTTTTATGCTTACTGTATAGAGTCTTGAAATTATTTTTTCACCACCTTTTTTGCGTGGCTTCCACTTAGTTTCTTTTTTATCATATACATAATGATAAGGAATATCTGTGTAAATAAAATTCACTGCATTTTCATCAGATTGATTTAATTTGAACCATGCAGTCAGCGTAGTTTCTCGAGTGAGCTCTCTCTGAGCAGCTTGCTCTTCATTTCCTTCTCGAAAATAAACCATTTGACGATTAGGCAAATGAACTGCCAATCTGATTACTGTATGAGACCTCATAAACAGATCGTATCCGTTCAGTCTCCACATTGCTTCTGGAGCACTAATATATCTTGCATCAAGGAATGATTTAATTTCATCTATTTTAATTAGCCTTGTGCCATCTCGTGCTTGCACTTCAATCGCAGCACAGTCAAATCCTTTGTGAATATATTTATATAAGTATTTTACGCTTTTCACCGATGAACATATTTCCAAATTGATATGTCGATCATATTTCATGATTAAATATGGTGAATATGGCACTACCCATCGATTATCAACTTCTTTGCCTCTAACGATGTATTTTTTACCAAAATTCCTTCGTTGATACATAAGATATCCATTCACATTAGCATTAGTTTCTTCACGAAACTCTTTTGGAAAACCTTTTGAACATTTTCCATCGTCTCCAGTGCAAGGATATCTGTGGGAGGAATCTCCACAAGGACCATGAATCATGTGCTTCAAAATTTTTACATTAAGTTCTGAATATCTTTCTTCATCAGGGATTTCAGCCCATACCATCATGTCAATAACTTCTTGAAGTCTAGGCTTATCTTCATCACTCAACATTGCAAGTAAATGCAAATGTGGAAGTCCTCTTTTTTGAAATTCAATCACACCTGCATAAGCAATTATATTTCCAAAAATTTTATTATGAATTAGATCATTTAAAATCTCTTTGACATCCAAGTTGAATGTTTTAGCGACCAAATCTGGTCGAAATTCTATTAAACATCCATCAAGATTATCCTTAATTTCTGGACATTGAGGATTGTAAGAAGTCATTGTAAGTCATTGTAAGAAAAATATCTGGTTTACCAAACTTTCTTACCAAAGACATAGCATCTTGGTACCTTTCTTGCATGTTTCTTGGACTGCCCATAAATGAAGATAGTAATATCACAGGTATACCAGCTGTAATTCCTTCATTTTGTGCTCGATTATCTAGGTGATCCATTAATCCCGAATAAAGTTCTGCTCTTAATTGAGGTTGATTTAATTTAATATAATTAAGCCTATTTGCTTCAGTTTTCATATAGGCATCAAGTATAAATTGACATCTCAATTTGCCTGCCTTTTTAAATTGACTAAATTCTAATCTTGATGCTAACAGGTGAGCATAATAATCCATTTGAGTTACTTTGAATCCTGGATATTTTGGATTATATGATTTAAGTTCTGAATGCCATCCATTGTTACCATATGGATATAACAAAGGATAACACATTGGGTCACACCTTTTGTCTAGAATTGATATTTGTTGAACATCGTTCGAATTTTTATTATAAATCCGAACGTCTCTTTCAAATGGAGGCTCACCATCTACATTCTTAAAGACCACAGCTATTTCATTTGCTTGTGGAGCATTGTATCTTCTTTGATCTTGTTTAGGATTTTTTCTAAAGGACAACATTAAATTTATGATTTTATTTCCTATCGGATTAAGATCTTTTTCAACTTGACGCATCATCTTGAATGTTTTTGCAAATTCATTGCATTGAACCATAAAACTTGACAACTCTTTCATTATTTCTGAATCACACTCCTTATTAGCTTTGTTATTCATTCTATGATTTACAGCTTCTTCTGTATCTAAAAAGTAAAGCTGTGCAAATCGCGGAGCTTGCCCATCCGCTGGGCGCATTGCTGTTGAAGTTAAATGATGATATTGCCCATGAATCTTTAAGCAATAAGGAGCATTGTTCACAACATCCAATGGATTTCTATTTCCCGGCGCACCCATTGAAGCCATAGCTAAAGCGCTGTTATATGAACGAATATTATTCATAAAATTTTTTGATTTATAATCATTTCCATTATATGATTTTTTAAGAAAATCAGGACAATTTATTGGCTTTAATTGAAGCTTGCCTTTTTGACAACAATATGTAAATTTTCCATCTTTAGATTTTTCACATGCAAAGTTTAACGATTTGCAAAATTGGCATTCTACATTCATTTGGCCAAGTGTATAAACTGGCACATTTATTTCATGGTCCTTGGCAATTAGCGCAATGTAATGATTTAATTGTTTAGCTTTTTGTCTTCCTTGAGCATGTCTCTGGGCATCAGCTTCAAGTCGTTGTGACCTTACATCATCATTTTCGTCGGCCCTCTGCTGAGCATGTCTCTGGGCATCAGCTTCGAGTCGTTGAGACTTTGCGTCATCATTTTCGTGGGTCCTTTGCTGAGCATGTCTCTGAGCATCAGCTTCGAGTCGTTTAGACCTTGCGTTATCATTTTCATTGATCCTCTCCTGAGAATTTCTTTGAACATTAGCTTCAAGTCTTTGTGACCTTTCCTCAAAACTCTCAATTATTCGTATTTTTCGTAAGCGCTTACTTTCGCGACTCACTTTATACAAATTTCCGCCTTTTCTCTTTTGAGGCATACTTCCGATTTTCAATAAATTCGTAAAAAAATTCAGCAAATTTTTCGGTGATGGCTACTATATGTGATTTTTTTAACCCACCCTCGCAACCACCCACGCACCCACCTACGCACTCATACATTTGTTAACCGATTTTCAATAAATTGGTCCCAAAATTTCGCTAATTATTCGTGGATGGCTACTATATGTGATTTTTTTTGTTTTACACCTTCACCCACGCACCCACCCAAGCAATCACATATTTGTTAACCGATATTTTCGAAATTGGTAATAAAATTTTCGATATTTTTAAGGGATGACCATTATGGTTATTTTAAAGTTTTGCCCACCCACGCAACCACCCACATACAATGTTTTGGAACACCCTAAACACATTGGCGTAAATGGCGTAAAAATCTGTGAAAAAATTATTTTCAGGAAAACATACCCTCCTCTATGAGAAAAAAAAATTTTTTTTTAAAATGAAAATAAACCCCACAGCAGCCACCCCCGAAAAATTTGCAACATTTTGGTACTTGTTTCACAAAAATCGGTCCACAAATGTGGAAGGAGTTCGCGTACATACAGACAGACAGACAGACGGACGGCACTTATATATATAGATTGTGTGTGTGTGTGTGTGTGTGTGTGTGTGTGTGTGTGTGTGTGTGTGTGTGCGTATGAATGTGAATTTAAAATTTAAAATATAAGAATATATAAGAATATAATAATATAATATGAATATAAAGATAAGAATATAAAGATAAGAATATAAAGATAAGAATATAAATATTATAATATATAAAAAATTTTAATGCGTCGGCGGCAAGCGGAGGAGCTGCGGCTGGGCAGTGGTGGCGGCAACGGTGATGAGGCGGTCGGGCGGCTGTGCCGACGATGGTGGGGGTGGCAAGACGACAGCCGTGGGACTACTGCGAGGGGTCCCTTCTGTGACAGAAAAAAAAAATTTTTATTAATTATTTTAACAATTTTTAAATTAAAAAGAAATACTTACAACACACTCTCAATCTTCGTCCCTCACATCCGACTCATCGATTTCTAAGTCTGAGTTCAGAATATTGCCCTCCTGGCAAGTATGAGGAGACTATGCGAGAGGCAAGAACAAGAATAAGCCTTGGTTCCCTCGGCATCACAGAGGGAGTCAAAATAAGGAGAGCAATAACCGGGGCCCTCATATTTGAGGTCCCCGGCAAGAATGGTAATGCGCTGGCTGATAAGCTGGCACTAAACCTTAGAAAGGTGTTCGCGGGAAAGGACAGCGTCAGGGTGGATAGACCAAAATGGCGGAGATCCGGCTAAGAGGACTCGAGGAATCGATCACTCCCCCGGAAATAGCCACATCGATATCACTAGCCGGGGGATGTGAAAAGGAAGAGGTCAAGGTTGGGGACATACGAATGTCCCCAAATGGCATGGGAACGGCATGAGCCAGATGCCTCCTAACCGCGGCGAACAAAATTGCGACTGCGGAAAGAATAAGGATAGGGTGGGCGATAGTTGGGGTACAGCTGCTTGAAAGCCCCTCCAGTGCTATAAATGCCTGGAGGGAGGCCACGTCAGGCAGCGGTGCCCCAACAAAGAAGACCGCAGCGGGCAGTGCTTTAGGTGCGGCAAGGGACATGAAGCGAGGTCCTGTCGGGAGAAAGTAGAATGTCCAATATGTAAGGACAAAAATCTCCCAGCAGGACACCGCTCTGGAGGAAAATCATGCCCGTCAGTGAGAAAGGGCACAAGAGGGCTGGCTCTTACTACATTAAGTAGAAGCCAGCCCATTACACAAGAAGGGCGAGAGGAGGAGAGGAGACCCACAACTTCTTCTTCTTCCACTAGGGCTCCGACGCCCCTCCCGAACGCCGAAAGGAAGAAAGCGAAGGAGGAGGAAAACACCCCTCAAGCAATGAGAGGCGGAAAGAGGAGGAGGCTAAGAGAAAATTTGGAGGAAAAGGACTCCGCTTCTGAAATGGAAGCGCAGGGCGGACAGGACACCGGCTCCGAGGAAGATGACCTGTAGAGTAATACACCTATGTGATCTTGGCACCCGACTTTAAGAAAATGGATTTTTTTAAAAAGCATTCGATTACGCTTCGTTTGTACCCGTTTGTACCGTCTTTGATTTCGTTTGTATCCCAAAGGGATGCAAGTTATTAAGGGTTGAAAAATCGCCAGCATCCCACTTTAAGATAACATAATTTTTTGATGCAGTTCGATTCAGCATCGTTTGTACCCGTTTGTACCGCCTCTCGTTTCGTTTGTACCCTCACGGGGATGGAAATACCAAATTTTTAAAATAGGGGTAAGAGCCAACTGTTATTTTGAGAGATATTTTAATTCTGTAAACGGGTGCTGTTTCTACCCATTTGTACCGCTTTTCGTTTCGTTTGTACCCCTACGGGGGTGAAAGTACCGCATTTTTAAAATAGGGGTAAGAGCTAACTTTGTTATTTTCAAAGATATTCGAAATCTGAAAGCGGGTACTGGTTCGTAATAGTTTGTACCCGTTTGTACCGCTTTTCGTTTCGTTTGTATCCCTACGGGAGTGAAAGTACCGCATTTTTAAAATTGGGGTAAGAGCTAACTTTTATTTTTAAAGATATTCGAAATCTGAAAGCGCGTGCTGGTTCGTAATCGTTTGTACCCGTTTGTACCGCTTTTCGTTTCGTTTGTACCCCCAGTACTGGGGTGAAAGTACCGGATTCTAAATGTAGGGGTAAGAGCTAACTTTTTTATTTTTAAAGATATTTGAATTGTGAAGCGGATGTTGCCTTCTAATCGTTTGTATATTTAATTGCGGAATCTTTTATATAAAATCTACGGTATAGATGTAAAAAAAATAAGTTGCAGGTTTGATATAAAATTAAACTAAAATTAAACTGAAATAAAATTCTCAATCTGAACTCAAACTAAAATTGAACTAAAAAATTAAACTGAAATAAAATTCTCAAACTAAAATTAAACTAAATTTAAACTTAAATTAAAATTCTCAAACTAAACTCAAACTAAAATTAAACTTTAATTAAACTCAAAATAAAATTGAACATAAAATGAATATTCTTTGATTGAAAATTTATGTCTCATTGATTAATCATTTTTTATTTCAGCGTAACTAAATAACAAAAACTAAAATGTAAATGCTTTGGTATAGTAAAATAAAAACGTGTGTGTGTGTGTGTGTGTAAATTGTGAAGTATAAATATATATAAATATATTAAAATGTAAATAATATGTTAAATCTTTACATATATTTTTTATTTTTTTTACCTTTTTTTATTTTTTTGAGGTTTTTTAATTTTTTTACTTTTAAACTTTAAAATTATTTTTGTTTTATAGACATTAAACGAACTTAAAATGAATAATTAAGATGTGGCATATATGTATAATAATAGTGTGTTTTATATTTTAATATATATTAATAAAGATAATTTCTTTTTTGTAACATCATTCTTTGTGATGCCAGTAGCGGCTTTTTATCTCTACAGAGATCATTATGAACTTCCCATTTTCCTGTCAGCCTGCGTATGTTTGCAATATAATGCCCTACACTTTCTGCATCTGATGTGCCTTGATACTCTATAACGGAAAGCAATTTATACATGCAATCATGAAATAGGAGATCTACGGGTACGTGGCTCAATGTGAATGTTCCTTCCCAATCTGATATATTTAAATTTCTTGCTAGATGTGTCGATTGTAAACACTCTATATCAATAAAAAGCAGTTGATCACAAATAACTGAACATTCTACGTTTTCTCCGTCACAACGAATACATCTTTTGTTCTCGTAAATATATTTTTCATTTATCGAATGTTGTAAGGCGCGCATATTTTCTTTATAAAACGGCTTGACATTAATATCTATAATATTAAAGTTGTTATTTTGTGCGTGTTGGCAATTCTGACAAGTTACATTTATGCTTAAGGAGAATTCGTCCTTTAATAAAGTTTTGCAACTAAATTACAGATATTATAGCAGCAATTCATAGTTCCATGTACAGGAGTGATAAACTTATTTAATATTAGTGCTCCTTCTTTATATATTTTTATGGAAGATCCATATGTCGATAATTTTTTAATAAACTGGAACATGTCACTTTGAGCTTCTTCTACATAACAATGGAAGTTTGTCCAATCATAATAACCGACTAGTAACGTCTGAGCAATTGCATCAAAAGGGCATGTATTAATAAGCATAGTAGAATTTTTTCCAAGAACTACCGGTGCTAAAGTGTTACCATTTTTTAATAAGGGTACTGAGGTTGTGAATTTTGGTTTTAGATGAATATTTTCAACGTCCGGGCACACAGTTAAATATTTTCCACGCTTCTTTGGACTATTATTTTTACCTCTCCAATTTTCCATTTTATTAAGATAGGTAAAACTTAAGTTAGCGCTAGTATCTTCTATATTACTGTCTGAGTCAATAGGATTAATATCAATTTCGTCAGATTTGTCGTGACATTTTAATTGTATGCGCATCAGATACTGAAGAAATTACCGACGAACAAATTAGATGCCTTACTGCACAACGAAGATTAATCCAATTAATAAAAAACGATAAAATGTATGATACTAATTATGATACTAATTATGATACAGACTTTACAAATGAAGATTTGATAGATGATTTAGATGATAAATGCGGTATGAAAATAACAAGTTTTTTGCAATCTATACAAATTGAAAGTAAACCAAGTGATACTGGCGAAAAACCGAATCCATACTGGTGTCCTCAAGTTGGCAGCAATTTATTAAAAATTGTTAGACACTTTCCTTTATGGACAGCAATAATGTCGGCCAGCATAGCATCTTCCGCTTGCAGCGAAGAATATTTTAGGGAATTAAAACAACTTGTTTTTAAAGATGCTAAGTGTACGCGTATCGACAAATTTCTTGTTACACACATTAAATCGCTTGCAGGCGCGGTAAAAATTTTACAAGCTAGTAATTTGCATGCCGCACAAAATAATTCGGATAATTCCGATGATAATATTAATCTAAATAAATCTAATGTTCAATCTTTCTGTATTACTAACAATACTACTATTGAGATAAAAGTCCGGTGAGAATTCTGGTTGGTTGGAGTGAGGCGGAAATATGGGCAGAAACCACAAAATCAAAACGGGCGATGTTTCACACAACAATATAATTCTAATTTATTATAATAATGTACGGCGGCTGAATACCAGCCTTCTGCCAATCAAGAAACGTTAGAATATACAAAATGGAAAATAAAATGTCTTTGGTCTTTATGACGAGAAAAATGTATGGAGAAGTCCGAAGGATATCGCGACACGTGGCCGCCCGAGGAGAGCGGTAATGGCCGCACTGATTGTTATGTCGCACTTGATCTGTTCGTTGAGATTCACTTGTCGTAGTCCGTTGTCATTATGAGAGATCCTATAATCGTTCCTTGGAGATAGAGAGTCCGAGAGATAGCACTGATCCGTTGTAGAGTTCCTGATATTCACCTTTTGATCCGTTTCACTTTCTTGTTCACACGTGTGTAGCTGCGAGAGAACCGCTCGTTGTTGCCAGAAAACGAAGTACAGAAACGATGATAGCGAGATCCTTTGAGAGACGACATGTGCGCACGATGATTGATGTGTTGCTACTTGATTGGCCTAGTTACCTCAGGGAGATAGCCCGTGATTTGTGGGCCGTGGGAAAGGGGGAGCGAGAATGCGTGTGAAGTCAGAAAGAGAGAAAATGAGAGAGCGAGTGATAGCGGGTGAGTGGGAGTGAGAACGAACAAGGAAGAGGTCGTTTAGGAGTTTAGATATTTTCCAAACAACTATAAATAATAATGACCCATTTCCGATGACATAAATGATCCTCCAAATAGCTCGAAAGATTTTAAAATTACCACTGAGAACGATATTAGCGTGTCTGATAATTCTATCGCGCCTATTGATATTAAGCCTATTGACTCAGACAGTAATATAGAAGATACTAGCGCTAACTTAAGTTTTACCTATCTTAATAAAATGGAAAATTGGAGAGGTAAAAATAATAGTCCAAAGAAGCGTGGAAAATATTTAACTGTGTGCCCGGACGTTGAAAATATTCATCTAAAACCAAAATTCACAACCTCAGTACCCTTATTAAAAAATGGTAACACTTTAGCACCGGTAGTTCTTGGAAAAAATTCTACTATGCTTATTAATACATGCCCTTTTGATGCAATTGCTCAGACGTTAGTCGGTTATTATGATTGGACAATGCAATTGCTCAGACGTAGTCGGTTATTATGATTGGACAAACTTCCATTGTTATGTAGAAGAAGCTCAAAGTGACATGTTCCAGTTTATTAAAAAATTATCGACATATGGATCTTCCATAAAAATATATAAAGAAGGAGCACTAATATTAAATAAGTTTATCACTCCTGTACATGGAACTATGAATTGCTGCTATAATATCTGTAATTTAGTTGCAAAACTTTATTAAAGGAGGAATTCTCCTTAATAAATGTAACTTGTCAGAATTGCCAACACGCACAAAATAACAACTTTAATATTATAGATATTAATGTCAAGCCGTTTTATAAAGAAAATATGCGCGCCTTACAACATTCGATAAATGAAAAATATATTTACAAGAACAAAAGATGTATTCGTTGTGACGGAGAAAACATAGAATGTTCAGTTATTTGTGGTCAACTGCTTTTTATTGATATAGAGTTTACAATCGACACATCTAGCAAGAAACTTAAATATATCATATTGGGAAGGAACATTCACATTGAGCCACGTACCCGTAGATCTCCTATTTCATGATTGCATGTATAAATTGCTTTCCGTTATAGAGTATCAAGGCACATCAGATGCAGAAAGTGTAGGGCATTATATTGCAAACATACGCAGGCTGACAGAAAAATGGGAAGTTTATAATGATCTCTGTAGAGATAAAAAGCCGCTACTGGCATCACAAAGAATGATGTTACAAAAAAAGAAATTATCTTTATTAATATATATTAAAATATAAAACACACTATTATTATACATATGTGTCACATCTTAATTATTCATTTTAAGTTCGTTTAATGTCTATAAAACAAAAATAGTTTTAAAGTTTAAAAGGAAAAAAATTAAAAAACCTAAAAAAAAATAAAAAAAATAAAAAAATATATGTAAAGTTTTAACATATTATTTGCATTTTAATATATTTATATATATTTACACTTCACAATTTACACACACACACACACACACACACACACACACGTTTTTATTTTACTATGTCAAAGCATTTACATTTAAGTTTTTGTTATTTAGTTCCGCAGAAGTAAAAAATGATTAACTAATAAGACATAAATTTTTAATCAAAGAATATTCATTTTTCAATTTTATTTTGAGTTTAATTAAAGTTTAATTTTAGTTTGAGTTCAGTTTGAGAATTTTAATTTAAGTTTAAATTTAGTTTAATTTTAGTTTGAGTTCGAGTTCAGTTTGAGAATTTTAATTTGAGTTTAATTTTAATTTGAGGTCAGATTGAGAATTTTATTTCAATTTAATATTTTAGTTCAATTTTAGTTTGAGTTCAGATTGAGAATTTTATTTCAGTTTAATTTTTTAGTTCAATTTTAGTTTGAGTTCAGATTGAGAATTTTATTTCAGTTTAATTTTAGTTTAATTTTATATCAAACCTGCAACTTATTTTTTTTACATCTATACCGTAGATTTGATATAAAAGATTCCGCAATTAAATATACAAACGATTAGAAGGCAACATCCGCGTCACAATTCAAATATCTTTAAAAATAAAAAAGTTAGCTCTTACCCCTACATTTAGAATCCGGTACTTCCACCCCCGTAGGGATACAAACGAAACGAAAAGCGGTACAAACGGGTACAAACGATTACGAAACAGCACCCGTTTACAGAATATCTCTCAAAATAACAGTTGGCTCTTACCCCTATTTTAAAAATTTGGTATTTCCATCCCCGTGAGGGTACAAACGAAACGAGAGGCGGTACAAACGGGTACAAATGATGCTGAATCGAACTGCATCAAAAAAATTACGTTATCTTAAAGTGGGGTGCTGGCGATTTTTCAACCCTTAATAACTTTGGGGTACAAACGAAATCAAAGACGGTACAAACGGGTGCAAACGAAGCGTAATCGAATGCTTTTTAAAAAAATCCATTTTCTTAAAGTCGGGTGCCAAGTTCACATAGGTGAGTAATACAAGCCAATCTTAACCACTCGGGGCCGGCGCAAGACCTCCTGCTACAATACATGGCGCAGGAGAACTGTGGCCTAGGCATCCTCTCGGAGCCGTACAATGCCCGAGAGGGTCCCAGGTATGCCGTTAGTTTGGATGGCACGGCGGCCATCACGTGGAGAGGAGCCACAAACTCTTCCCCAATGGCGATGCATACCAGGGGGAAAGGATTCGTGGCAGTGACCTGGAGGCTCATCGCAGTCATATCTGTCTACCTTTCACCGAGTCTGTCGCACGAGGAATACGCGCGCAGATTGTGAAGGGTGGGCAGATTGACCAGAAGACTCTCTCCTAGTCCAATCATCGTTGCGGGAGACTTCAACGCTAAATCAGGCGTCTGGGGGTCCCCGCGGCAGGACAGGAGAGGGGGCATGGTGTTGGACTGGGCGGCGGACTTCGGTCTCAATGTGATAAATTCTGGCGCACATAATACGTGCATCAGAATGCGAGAGGGTTCAATATCGTCGATTTGACTTGGGCGAACCCCCTCGCAGCCAGAATCATAAGGGAATGGAGGGTAGCGGCGGAGAGGGAGACACTCTCCGATCATGAGCATATAACCTTCTCCGTTGCTGCCATCCCCCGAGAGACCGTGGCCCGCCGCCGGGACAAGGAGTCCCGTGCCAAGCGATGGGCCCTCAGAAAACTAGACGGAGATGCCTTCATGGCATCCATTCAGTGCGCCCTCATGACTAACAAGGGGAGGCTACGACGTGATACCAATCGATTTGAACGAAACTCGTTGTAGCGATAGGTATTGATGTCGAGTAATATTGGGTAAAAGATGCAATACTCAAGCGTTTACGAGAAAACCTAAAATGAAAATTTTGAGCGCGTTATAAGCAAATGGAATAGAACGTTTTTTTCGAAGAGCGCGTGGTCCAGCGGCTAAGTACCAGACACGTAACGTCAACGTTGCGGGTTCAAATCTTTTTAACTTTTTTTTTTTTTAATAATAAAATGCTATTATGACACACAATAAATGTACATTACATAAGTTAATACGATTAATGGATTAATACGTCTATTTTATTTTATTTTACAAAAATGAATCTTTTTATTTACGTTCTTTCTCTCTAGACACTCTACTTGTGGATTTGAACCCGCAATGTTGACGTTACGTGTCTGGTACTTAGCCGCTGGACCACGCGCTCTTCGAAAAAACGTTCTATTCCATTTGCTTATAACGCGCTCAAAATTTTCATTTTAGGTTTTCTCGTAAACGCTTGAGTATTGCAACTTATCCTTTTACCCAATATTACTCGACATCAATATCTATCGCTACAACGAGTTTCGTTCAAATCGATTGGTATCACGTCGTAGCCTCCCCTTGTAAGAAGGGCGTACTGGAAGAATTGGACGACACAAGCTCCGCTGGGTCATGGGCACCATGGAGGCTGCGTGCGAAGCCTCCATGCCCAGGACCAAGTTCCGGCCACCAAAGAAAGCCTACTGGTGGTCGGAACAGATAGCGGAGCTATGACAAAGATTGGTCCGAGCCAAAAGACGGGCCAACCGATGCCGCAACCAGGAAGGACACGAAGAGGCATGGGAAGATTATAGGTCCCTCAGGGACGAACTCAGACTGGAGATCAGGGCAGCGAAAACGAAGTCATGGGGAGAACTGCTCTCCTCTCTAGACAGAGATCCATGGGGGCGCCCCTATAAGCTAGTGCTTGGCAAGCTTAAACAGGTGGCGTCCCCGGTCACAGAGACCATGGATCCGCTCTTCGTCCGACGGGTCATTGATACCCTGTTTCCAATAATGGAGGATGGTTACAATGACCCAATCCCCGAGAGGAATATAGAATGGGACGAGGAGCTGATGTACGTCTCTAGAGGAGAGCTGCGGGATGTCGTCAGGAAAATCAAGAGCGCCAAGGCGCCCGGACCTGACGGCATCCCAGGAAGGACATGGCGCCTTGCTCACAAGGATCTCCAGGATGATATGAGGAACCTTTATACCTCATGTCTCAGGGAAGGCAAATTCCCCCCAGTATGGAAGGAGGCAAACATAGTCCTCCTTCCGAAAGAGGGCAAGCCGCGGGACCAGCCCTCCGCATACCGGCCGATATGCCTTTTAGACGAGGCGGGCAAACTCCTTGAAAGGATTGTTTGCGACCGCCTCGTCTGGCACTTGACTCGGGAGGGCCCGAACCTCAATAATGATCAGTACGGATTCCGGGTTGGGCGCTCGACAATTGACGCAGTCAAGAGAGTGCGCTCAATCGCGGGATCCGTCATGGAGGAGGGCGGGGTGTTGGTGGCGGTGTCATTGGATATCTCCAATGCCTTTAACACCCTGCCCTGGCGTCGGGTAGGGGTAGCGCTGGAACATCACCGAGTGCCCCCCTACCTGATAGCCATGGTTCGGGATTATTTCCGGGGTAGGAAAGTCTCCTGCTACGACCGGGATGCGGAGAGGACGGAACGAAGTATGTCGTGTGTGTTCCACAGGGATCCGTGTTGGGCTCCTGTGGAACATCACATACGACGGGGTTCTGCGAACTGCCCTCCCCTCCGGCTGTCATGTCGTCTGCTATGCAGACAACACTGTTGACTCCTAGCCGGAGGGAGAAACTGGGGGGAAGCAATAGTAAGGGCCAACTGGGCCACGGGAAGGGTGATAAACACCATAAGGACGGTAGGGTTCATGGTGGCGCCCCCTAAAACAGAGGCAGCCTTTTTCCACAACGGAAAACATGGGGCGCCACCAAGAGCCCGAATAAGGGTAATGGACACCCCGATCGAGGTGGGGGCCCACATTAAATACTTGGGCCTCCACCTGGACAGTCGGTGGACGTTCGGCGAGCATTTCAGACGAATCTCCCCCAAAGTAGAAAGGGCGGCCATGGCCTTGGGCCGCCTACTACCAAACCTTGGGGGACCGGCAGAAAATGTTCGTCGACTGTACGCTGGTACCGTGCACGCCATGCTCATGTACGGTGCCCCCGTTTGGGCGGAAAAGGTGGGGGCCACTCGACGCCTGCGTGACGCCTTAAGGCAATTGCAGCGCCGGGCGGCCAACCGCATATGCCGGGGGTACCGGACAGTGAGCTGGACGGCAGTGGGGGTGCTCTCCGGAGTGCCCCCTACGGAGCTCCTGGCCCGCATGTACTCAGAGGTATACTCCAGGATAAAGGAGCTACAGCGGGCAGGAGTTCTCATCACCGACGGTATCAGACGTACAGTGAGGGGACAAGCCAGACGAGTCCTCATAGACAGATGGCGGGGCATGCTGGAGGATCCCAACTTGCCCGGCCAGAGGACCGTCGAGGCTATTAGACCTCATCTCGTCCACTGGCTGGACAGATCCAGAGGAGGGGTGTCCTACAGGATGACCCAGGTATTCACCAGGACATGTCATGTCGAAAAAGTCATGTCGCAGAAGGAGGAGACGGAAAGGGAGAGGAAAAAGAGCGGGAGAAGGGGGAGACTTGTTCTCTTCCCTGAATCCCGGGACGACCCCTCCTGGCTGCCCAGGCGAAGAGGTCGCTGTGGTGGAGGCCGGGGGAGGGTCGGGCCCCGTCTCGCCCTAGATAGTACTGGGGTGGGATGAGGTCACCGGGGGGGAGTGCTGGACGTTTAAGTCTGGCGCTCTGCTCCCGGAGACCTCGAGGGAGGGATAAGGGCGGATTCCCACGGCGTAAGTCCTGGGGAGTCGCCCGAACCTCGAGGAGGGCCCTCCGGCTGACGGTCGGATCCGCTGCACCTTGTGGGGGACGGAGGGGACCGCGGCCGAAGGGCGGGGGCCCGGGGCTCGAGCGGGAACACTCGAGCCCTGACCCCACCCCCCAATACCAATGGGAGGGCGTGACGTGGAGCCGGTGTCCGCTCCGCGTCACAACCCGGTGGTATCCGCACGATGACGGACGGGGAGATGTCTTGGCCGCAAGGTTAAGGCATCTCCCTGGAGAAGGCTGGGCGGGGGGGCGTCCGGACGGCATGGGATACCAGCATCCCGGGCGCCCCCCAACCAACGCCCGAGAAGGACACCCGCTGGGATTTTAGTGCGGTAATATTCTGTGATTTATCACGGGGAAGACTTCGGTTTTTCCTGGGATAAGCAGAATGAGTCCCACATAACCCATGTTCTCATCCCGGAGGCATGGGTACCTATAAAAGGTTTCCCCAGCGAGTAAAAAAAAGGCGCGAAGCGACATCCCGGAAGTTATGCGAGAGCAGTTTCCGGGGTGTCGTCGCAAGCGCAAGGTTGCCACCGGTGGGGTTTAGTCGGTAAGAGTCCGGCACTACCCGAAGCCTCCCCCGAGGTAGAGGGTGTTCTATGCAGGATTCGAAAAAAAACAAGATAGATAGATAGATAAATAGATAGATCCCCTCACAGGCATCTTAGACGAGTCTAAGATGTACGGGCATTAGCGCGCCCGAGATACCGGAGCTTAGGTGAAGGAAAACACCGAAAAAACACCCGGAGTGGAGACTCCGTTAGTCTGGTAAGAGAATCTCCTAAGGGAAGAAAAACCCTGACAGAAAACCAATGTTTCAGAAACCATGATGGAAAAGAAACAAGAGAAGACTGCCTTAGAGTCACGGATGCTTAAGGACCGGGGGGTATTGTCCCGGCCACCTCCTCGTCGTCATCAGACGTCGAGCCATCTGGTACCTTGCCAGCGAGGGTGCCAGAGGAAGTGGCTATCGCTCAAAGCGCTGTGGAAGAGCAGCAACCCCGAAGTGCGGCACTACGGTGTTTGGCGGACAGCGGGAAGATTCCCTTTGTTGTTCTGGAAAGGCTCGCGGTTCATATGGGGAAGAAGTCGCCGCTTCCCGGACCGTCGACGGATATTTCACCATCGGTGAGCCAGGATGAGGAGGCTCCGATGGTGATTTCGTCCGACACGTTTCCGTAGCCAGTAGTGGAGAAACAAGCGGATAAGGGTGAGTACAACCTCCACTCTATTAAAAAAACGCGGTCGTCCGGCTAAGACCGGTGATTATGTTGGCATTGCCGAAGCCAAGGAGCGGCTTAACGTTGCCAAGAAAGAGGAGATCCTGTTTAAAGAGATTGAGAGGATTTTGGATCCGTCCACTGGTCCCGTCCTCTCCGCTGTGAGCCGGGGGAATATTCCATCTCGGGAGACGTTTCGCGGGGGTCTTGCGAACGTCTCCCCGCTGGATTTACGGAATCTGGCGCGGAAGTTTGTGTGCCAGATTGAAAAAGTATCTGAGGTATCCGAGGGTCTGGATAACTCCTTGGCTAGGGAGCTTTTGATCTCATCTTCCAGGCTGGATGAGATCGTGGGAGCTTTCGAAGAACGCCTATATGCTGCTGCGGATTCGCAGGTAAAGGGGTTATGGTCCGAAAATGAGGGCCTAAGGTGGCGCATATTAGGACAAGGAGGTCAACCGTGTTAACGGTGAACTAGGAGCCCTTCGGGCTAGCAAGCAGTGGTATCAACGCAGAGTACTACTTTACAGTGGGGAGTTGCAGAGCGTGGAGCCGGCAAGGGGGAAGGAGAGCCCCCTCCATTGCTTGTGGAAGGGCCTCCTCTGACCGCTGCCATAGCGGATAGATCCCCGTTTGCGGAGGAGATCTCGCTCCTGGATCGAAAACTTGTCGATCTCAGAGGCGATATTGTCTCGACGATGGCGGCCGCTTTTCGACTAGAGCCTGTCGGTGCTCAGGCTGGGGCTCCTCCTCCTGAAGGAGTTTCCAGATTTTTGGGTCCGACGGGCAGTGTTACGGGCTCTATTGCGCCCGTTGCTTCTCCCGCTCATGGGGGCTCTGTGCCCTCTGCGTTTGCGGAGGGGTCCTCGGATGCCCCTGGGATCGGAGGGAGGATTAGGAGGAGAGCCAGGAGGCTCCGTACAGGGTAGAAAAGAATGCGCGTTGGCGCTGCGGCTTCGGATGCGGGGGCTCCTCGCAAGCGAGTCCGTATTCGTCCCTTGTCCACGGCGGCGGTGGCGTTGACTGTGGTCGGGGGGGGGGGGGAAGGATCGGCCCACCTATGCCTCGGTTCTGTCCGAGGCAAAGGAGTGGATCGACCTTAAGAAGATTGGCATCTCGGGGATGGGGATGTGTCGAACGGTAACCGGGGGTTCGCTAATGCAAATACCCAGTCAGGATGCGTTTACCAAGGCGGACCAGCTTGCTGGTCGGCTGAGGCAGATCTTCGACGGGTCTCGATACGTCTGGATATCACGTCCGGTACGACTGGAGGAGGTGCGTCTAAAGGGTGTCATGGCCTTTTCTTCTCGCGAGGACATCCTGAGGGAGGCTGCTGACGTCGAGAATGCGATGTTGGGAACATCCGGGCTGGGTTAGTCCGAGGTACCCCAAAAACTGACGTCAGCACAATTTGGTTACGCTGCCCCGCTAAGGTGGCGCGCAAGTTGGTGGCGAAGGAAAGGCTTCGTGTGGTGTAGTCGGAACTGACAGTAGTTCCGTTGGCCCGCCGCCCCATACAATGCTACCGTTGCTTAGAGTTTGGACACGCGGCCCTGAGATACAGTTCCCTCATCTGGATCGAGGGGACTGTTATCGCTGCGGCAAGGTGGGGCATAGGGCTGCCGGCTGTTCGGCGCCGCCACACTGCGTTGCCTGCGCGGACAGGGGCAAACTTGCCAATCACAGATTGGGCTTAGGGGTGTGTGCCAAGTTGGCCGCCCTTCCAAAAAGGCACGGTGAGGAGCGGATGGGTGCCGCTTCTCAAGATAAAAGACAGGCCTCGGGACGCCCGGATGGGGGTTCTTGCGAGGGCACATCCACCGAGGGAGAAGAGCAGGGGGATATGGAGGTGAACCCGGTGGACGTGGGTCTGCCTCCCTCTCCCATACTCGGTATGTAATGTTTCGTCTAATGTTATGGGGGCTGCGGCCTATGTTGACGGCTTCGGCCGGTCTGTATGGTCTGGTTACGCCCTTCGTTAGTTGGTCCATTTTTGTACGTGGTTATTTATTTATTTAATGTGGATAAGGACTGCGGCCTATCTGACTCGCCTCGCGGGTATGTTAGGTCCGGTTACGTCCTTTTAATGAGGTGGCGTTCGTTATCGTCGTTGTCCAGTGGTGGTCCTTGGACCATTAGTTGTTTCGGATGCAGGGGTGATTGGCATAATTGCCGGTCATCCCTGCTCCCATTGTCTATGTGTAGGGAACATGGAGGATGCGGCCACTCTGGTCGGCTAAGGCCGGCATGCGTGGTTTCGGTTACACCTTGTGACGTGACGGTTTTACGCCCGTCACAGGGCCGGAACGGCCCGGCCGAGAAAGGGTCGAGAGGGAGGAAACGAATTTTGGGTCGGCGAGCGACGAACTTTTCTTCGTCGACTCGCCTTTAGTTAGTTAAGTCCCGTAGGTTTACCGAGTGGAAGTGAGTGGTCGGAGAAGGCTCTAATGTATCAAAGGGAGCAGCCATCGTGGGATGGCGGAATTTGCAGCAAGAGTGGACGACCTGGGTGGAAGCGGTGCGCTCGGGGACGCCGGATAACACGATCAAGTAAGGTATTTATTGTCAAATAAATAGAATAAATACGCAAGGGCCCGTTACTTCCGGATACGTTTTACAGCCTCGGATAGCGGACGGAACTAAGCGGAGCAGCACATAAAAAGGTACCGACATCTCGAGACAGGGATGGCTACTCCAGTGGGGCCGCCGGCATCGTCCCGAAGAAAGCGGAACCGTCGGAGACTGATCACCTCTCGGCGGGTTCCCCAGCAAGTCGACAGCCATTAAAGAAGGAGAGAAGCAGTTATTCGGAACGTGCAGCGAGCAGCTACATTATCCGCACCAACATTCCGAAAAGTACCGAGAGCAGTTCCGAAAATACCGGGGCCACGAGGCCCACAAGGATCGACTATCGTCGACAGAGGATCAAGGATCGATTATAGGCGGCGCGCGCAGCGCCACCGACGCCGGCTACCGGCGTGCCGTGAGTCGTACACTGTTCGACGAGACTGCGGCGTGCGAACCACGTGAGACACTGACGGACCTCCATATATTGTAAGGCCACCACTTTCGAAATCTCGGTAAGAGCGAACTCGGCGGGGACTCGCGTCTCTAGTAACACGGCAAAAATTGTTACCTAGGTTATTGTTAATTACTTTCGTTACCGAGCACTCGGGAGTGTGCAAAACGCGAGGCCCGTACCGAGATTCGCCATTAATGTAAGAATTGCGCCGCCTCTCTCTCCGTGGAGAGTCGTACCGAGTCGACAGTCCAGAATTTTGTGTATAAATGTTAGTCTAATTATTTATCGAGTTTCGTCTCTCTGATTGTCTTGTATCGAGTATTTGAGTCTTGTAATTTGGGAGATGTCTTTCTCCCTCGCCTCCTCGATTGAAATATAATACGGGATATGTTCCCCTCGGTAGCGATAAATATCAGACCACAATTGTTTTGTAATACCTCGAATGTCGAGGATCTACCGAGTCACGAGGCCGTAAATGAATAATATGAAGCATTAATCCATTTTCTTATACGAAATATATTTTCTTAATTTTTATTGAAAGATTCCGAGTTGCTGATTTAATGACTCTCCTTCTCTCCGAAGCCCCGAGTACGATTCCCCGCATTAAGAATCCCGCCCCTCTGCCAATTAAGAAACTGAGTTACCGAGCTTAAGCCGTCACTATCGTAGAATTAATTATCGTGTTATTTTGAGTGGTGCGGCCTGACCGTACCTGGCGCCCAAGCAATCTGTCGAATTTTTGTGTATAGAGATACCGAGAAAAGTGACGAAGTTGCGCGGCACTAGGAAGAAAAGTCCGTTGCAAATTTGGCGCCCAACGTGGGGCCCAAGGGAAAATTATTTTTAACCTCGGTTAATTAAGAAATTTGAGACTTGGCTTAAGCGACGGAGATAAGGAGAGGAGTCAGGAGAGAGATAGGAGATTTCTTTGCGTTGGCTATCGCCATCACGGCCGTTCCGTATTTCCCAAACATTTTTCGTTTGCCTTATTATTTCCTCAAGATTTTTTTCTGTTATCTATGTGTATTTCCCGCCTGTATTTATTGATATATTTTGAGCTGGGAAAAAGATTTTCCTGTGAGACGGTTCTTGCCGAGACGAGTAAACCCCGAATTTAGAGTGCCATCGCGTATACATTGTTTCTCCCTCGAGGCGGAGAACCGCTGCGCGGGCTCGAGCACGCATTCCATTGAAGCTCGCGCGCGACACGGTAAACACCGCGTATCGGTTACATACAATAATGTTGTGTATCCTTATACGTTTCCTTTGCGACTCGGTGTGTGATATAGATTATTCGGGTAAAACCTTTGCGGTGTCGGAGATTGTATAGATGTCGCACAGTGGTGCCATATACGTGAATCACGGAAAAAAATTATATAATTTATTAACTTTTAGAGATCGGGCTTTTTTGATGATTTTAATAGTTTTCAATTGCACACATATCAATATTGTTATATGAGAAGAAATAAAACATCAATATAGATCTGATAAAAATTAGTTATATAATATATTTTTATTTAATTAGTGATGACCAATCTAAACGCGTGTTCAAAACAAAAAAAAATATATTTTATAACAAAAGAGATATTTTATAATATCTTTGAACTGAGCCTACTAGCCCCGGTCTCCTCTAGTCTTCTCGTTATGCATTTATATTCAAATAAAACAAATATAAACATTTTTCCATTTTTTATTATAAATATAAATAATCGCACTAAATCGCAATTGTAATTAATTGCATACGATAATATAGTATGATTTTAAATTTATATAAATTTCTGATTGAAGGGAAATGTAGATAAATGGTGAGATTTATTCAATGATCAAGATTAGTAAGGGGATTTACGATTTTATAATATTATTCTTTGCATAAAAAAAATCCGATTTAAAAACGAAATAAATACGCTTTTATAAAGTTATTATGTCAAATTTGTGAATTCCGTACAATAATTTTCAATATAAGATCTTCAAAAAAAATTGTAGGAATATATGGAATAAAAGCATAAAAATTTCATATTCGATGATACTTTAAAATTTTCTTCGGAACGACTCTAATGATGTCCACAG
Source organism: Prenolepis imparis (assembly GCF_030444845.1). NCBI lineage: Eukaryota > Metazoa > Arthropoda > Insecta > Hymenoptera > Formicidae > Prenolepis > Prenolepis imparis. The sequence continues at coordinate 48,625 of NW_028141277.1, forward strand.
TTTTATAAGCGTTGGACCGCTAACAATGCGAGTTCATACGATTAACAACGCCAAACTCATAAGTCTCGAATCTTCAAATGTATGCATGATGATGATCGAATCGACGTTACATCGTATGTTCGATCTCGATCCATGCATTGATGTATCTTTTGATCGATTGGTTAAAATTACCGAGACAGTCGATGTTAAATTTACACAATTTTCAAATATCGCGTCCAATGTAACGAGAATCCTAAAGAAGTATCAAATGTAATACGCGCTAGCGACGCCTTCAATAAACATCAACTCATCGATTGTGAGCTGACAGCTTTCATTTTTAGTCCATAATATGTAAGAAAAAATATATAAATAAAGAGTTTTTAAAGTCTAAATTATGATGTAATTTTTGCATGCATTTCCATTCTCCATCTTTCTCCCACCCGTAAGCAGCTCTCATACATAACTTGTTGCGGGGTCCTTGCGGGGTCTGACGTCATACGGGGAAGGGGAAACGCCAGGCTAGAGACTGAGAGGTAGCGTGAGAGAGAAGAAAGAGATAGCGCATGTGAAGGAGAGATATGTCGCGGCGAGGTACACGAAAGAGTGACAGATAGCGCGAGACTAGGAACCGTGAGAGAGATAACGCGAGAGAGAAGAAAGAGATAGCGCGAGGTGCATGCGAAGGAGATTTTTTTTTTAAATATTTTTTTCCAATATTAATAATAATAATTCTTTTATAATAATATTCTTAATATAAATGGGAGGAAGGAGAGGAATTATTCTAAAGTAAAATATGTGTTTTTATGTTTAAAATAATTTTTTTTTTATTCATAAAATAGGTATGTGTAATATTTATAATTTTGTGTGTGTGTGTGTGTGTGTGCGTGTGTGTGTGTGCGTATGAATATGTGTGTATGTGAATTTAAAATTTAAAATATAAGAATATATAAGAATATAATAATATAATATGAATATAATATAAAAATATAAAAAATATAATAATATAATATGAATATATAAGAAAAATACAAATAATAAGATAAATAGATAAACAATATAAATTTAAAATACAAAATATAAAAATTTTTAATGCGTCGGCGGTTGAGTAGCGGCTGCGAGGTGGTAGGGCGGTGGCAGCGAGGCGGTAGAGGACCATTATGGGACAGCAAGGGGTCCCTTCTGCATAACAGAAAATTTTTTTTTATTAATTTATAAATATTTTAATTTATTTAAATAAATACTTACAAGTATTACATACTACCTCCATGACAGGTTAGGGAGAATATGGTTCCTCAATATCTCGGTCTGAAAAATTATAATGGTTCCTCAATATCTTGGTCCGAAAAATCATAATCTGATGATTCGCATAATGCCGATGGTGATGGCATATCCATTCGACCAATATATGGGTCCTCAGATCCTTTAAAGTAAACCACACAGCTTTTATAGCGACGTCGAAAGCATTTGATATTGTTGTGTGCTCTGAAGCATTTAGATAAACCTCCAGTTGTTTTTAAAATATCTTCATGAATTTCTATAAAATGGGCCAAATCTTTTGTTTGGGGTTTCTGTACACCGAGTTCACGATTTCGTAGAAACTGTACCACCGAAGACACCTTCGATTTTTTCTGACTCGCCATTTTCACAACACTTGTAGAATTCTCACTTTAAGTGTCCCAGCACAATCTCCAAAAGTTTATTTTGTGCAAATAGGACACATATCACATGGAAATATCTGACACAATGATTTTCTACAATAGCAACACCATCGACAATCCACTGCATTGTGTAATTTAATCACATGCTTTCGTACAGCATACATGTGTCCGAAATCTTGAATAGAGATCATACATGAAGTACATAAAGCCAGAGCACCACCCGTAGAATAATAAAAGTATATGGCGCAAACTTTTGTACGTCCGTTTAGCGCAAGGATTTGTGAATTAGACACTACCTTGTCGTGAATATCCGTAAGGTCCTCACTGCGATCACTAATATAATTACTGTCACTCAACAACAATGATCTTCGTCAGATTCGTCTACATTGTTATCCGACAACTCGTGATCTTCATCAGATGACTCGTCTAATATTCTCTCGAAATTATTATTTTCCATTTCTTTTTAACTCACTACACTGTGCCACTGACACTTCGCATAGGACACTTTAACTCGTCGAATGCTAAAGACTTTTTGACGCGGAGACAGACTCTCTCCATAAGTTTCAACCCCCATCCCTCTCAAAATTATCGCAATTCTTCCTTAAAAAGATATTTAGGAAGATGTTTCGCTCTCGTTTACGACCGATTTTCTGCGAGGGTACAAAGCAGCCGAACGTTGGCGCCGATACGTTGCATTCTTCCTTAAAAAATATTAAGAAAAATGTTTCGCTCTCGTTTTTATGGGAGATTTTTCGCGAGGGTACAAAGCTGCCGAACGTCAACGCAAATAGGTAGAGGCCTATTAAATCACGTTTGACATGTTCGTCGCAGCGTCGGCTTAAAATCTTCATTCCTTTCCTAATGATAAAATGTCCATAAAATGAAAAACATAGTTTTAATGAACTCTAGAACGCTCCGTTGACAAGTTCGAGCAGCCGGACATCGGCGCTTCCGTAATAAAATTATATTAACGAGGGTACAAAATTGTTAATCATCGGCGCTTGTTCTATACCTTTTTGGGGAAAATGTCTAAGAACCCTCATAAAAAAGTCGTAAAGATACCATCTACAAATATTGCACTCAGAAAACTCCCCCTCCTTTGTCGAAACATCCCCCTCCACCCGCGTGACGTCAGCCCCCGCGCCTACGAGATACCCCCGCCCCGCGTGACGTCATACCCTCGCCACGGAGAACCCCCCGCGCCCCGCACCCCCCTCAGAGGACCTGAGTTAGAACTCTCATAGTATCCCTACTGACGGCCAAATATTTAAAGCGTACTGGTTCCGTCTCTTATCGCTCGGCGACGTCCATACTGGGTTTAATAACGAGAGATGCGCGTTGATTATCGACAATATTTCTTTCTCTCGCGATATTTCGCAACAATGACCACTAAGAAGAGCCTGGGATGGATATGCGCTCTTAAGGTGGACGAACTAAAGAAGGAACTCGCGGCTAGGGTTGTTGGGAACAATTGTCAGTAAAAGGGATTCTCCCCACTCTCCGGAGTAGACTGCTTAGATTCGAGGCCGCGAACTTAGCCGGGAAGGAACACGTGTCTACCCCCGAAATATCCGATAATTCCTCCGAAGACGAACCGAAAGAGGAAGAGGGGGCGATCGGGGGGGAGCCTAGGCAGATACCGAGACGACCCCTGACACGGGTGGAGGTCCCGACACCTCCAGAGCAGTGATGCAAGATTTCACGCGCGACAGCCACTTCGCGACAGCCATCTTGCAGTGGAGGGGGTAGGTCGGCAGCGCAGAGCGCACCGAAAAGATGAGAACCCTTGTCCTTCGAACATATGTAGAAGAGGACAGGTATATATCTTTTGTCCTTTATTTTCTTTTGATAGAATAGAGCTCTAACCCCCCTACAGAATTATCAAGGCGAGAAAAATATAGATCCGAAAGTCGCTGAATCGGGAATCGAACCCGAGACCTTTCGCTTGCCGGGCGACTGCTCTCACCATCTGAGCTATTCAGACCCTTCGACCCTATATTTTTCTCTGCCTTAATAAAATAACTATTTGTAAATAACGCCTTTTTCTCGCCTATAATTCTGTAGGGGGGTTAGAGGGGATCTTTGGAATTAAAAATCTCGAATTGAGATTGTTCCTTAATAAAGTCTTGGCGGTGTACCAAGCAAAATGTGTGCCCCGTGCACAATTAGTTAATTCCAACGAAAAATTAATTTTCGTTGGAATCGACGCACCGACATCCGCGTATGGCTCGAATAGCCAATCTAGTCCCGATTTATATTTGATATATATCGAGCCTTTATATTCTTAGTGTTTAATTCACGCCGGCTGAAAAAGGCGTTATTTACAAATAGTTATTTTATCAAGGCAGAGAAAAATATAGAGTCGAAGGGTCTGAATAGCTCAGATGGTGAGAGCAGTCGCCCGGCAAGCGAAAGGTCTCGGGTTCGATTCCCGATTCAGCGACTTTCGGATCTATATTTTTCTCGCCTATAATTCTGTAGGGGGGTTAGAGGGGATCTTTGGAATTAAAAATCTCGAATTGAGATTGTTCCTTAATAAAGTCTTGGCGGTGTACCAAGCAAAATGTGTGCCCCGTGCACAATTAGTTAATTCCAACGAAAAATTAATTTTCGTTGGAATCGACGCACCGACATCCGCGTACGGCTCGAATAGCCAATCTATTCCCGATTTATACCAATAAAAAAATCGCGTAAATCAATATTTAAAAAAGAATGGTTAGATATTGAAGAATTTAAACTTTGGTTGCGTGAAGTGCCACATGACGAAAGTTTAGTTTTTTGTTTGATTTGCGATAAATCTATCGCTAGTAGTTTATCGCAAATCCATCGTCATGCAGAATCCAAAACACACATAAATATATATAAAAAATATCTAGAAAAAAATCAATCAAATTTAGAAGATTTAAATATGCAAAATAAATCTCTTTTGCCATTTAATGAGCGTAAAAAATCCGCGGAAATCAGATATGCAGCATTAATTGCTGATAAAAACATTTCTCATCAAAATACAACAGAGATTCTTACATTTTTTCAACAAATAGGAGAAGATTCTGACGTATTGAAAAGCATGAGCATGAGTCGAACGAAATGTAAAGGCATTATTACAAACGTTTTGTGTCCGATTTAGACGGATCGTGTCGTCAATAAAATTCAAAATACAAAGTTTTCAGTTTTTATTGACGAAACATCAGACAATGGATGACTTTTTTTGTCCGATGCGTTGATTCGGAGACATTAGATGTTCGCTCGCAATTAGTCAAATTAATCGATATTGATGCCAAAGATCCAAGCGCAGAAAAGTTGTTTCAGGCATTTAAATGTGAAATGTGGAAACTGCAGATACCATTTCCAAATATTGTCGCCTTATCGTGCGATAACGCATCTGTGATGACAGGGAAATATTTATCGTTCAAAAAAAAGTTGGAAGAACTATGTCCACGTTTACTAACTTTAACATGCCCTTGCCACTCCGCTGCATTAGCAGCGCATACTGCATGTAATAAAATACCTGCGTATTGCAATGAATTTATTTAAAAAATTTCTAATTATTTGAACAGCAGCCCAAAACGTACAGCAATTTTCAAAGAATTTTGTGAATGTTTCCAAGAAACAAATCGCAAAATATTAAAATTATGTGATACACGCTGGCTGTCTCATTATTTATGTGTCGAACGACTTCTTGAATCTTGGGATACAATTAAATATTTTCTTACCGAAATGGTTGTAAGGGAAAAAAAAAATTCTGGAGAATATCTACTGTCTATGATGAACAACGTTGAACTAAAAGCTTATTTTCTTTTTTTAAAATATACTTTAAATTTCTTTAATGCATTTAATGCATTTTTTCAAGTATTAGAAACCAGAATTCATTTATTACAACTAAAATCCAAAAAATTTCTTTTCCAAATCTGCAAAAATTTTTTAAAAGAAGAGCATTTAGAACCATTTTCTGAAAATATTGCATTCTCTCTAAAGGAGAACCAAAAAGATCTTAATGAAGTTACTTTGGGTTCAGAATGTGAGGAATATCTTAACGAATTACTACTGGAAGGTCACGTAGACATTGTTAAAATTATTCGAGAAAATTGTTTAACATTTTATGTGACTGCTGCAGAAGAAATTCGTAAAAGATTACCAATAAATGACATATTTTTATCACAATTAATAGTTTTTCAACCATTTGTAAGCTTTTATAATAGAGAAACATCATTCAATAACGTTTCTTTCGTCATTAAAACTATTAGCGGTTTTGATGAAGATGCTTTAAAAAAAGAATGGATTGCATTAGCATCAGATTTTACAATGGTAGAAAAACAAAGCCTCACTAAATTAAATTTTGATAATGCTTGGAAAGAAATTTTACAACGTCGAGACACCAATAATAATGCTAAATATCCTAATTTAAAAAATGTTATAAATACTATTAGATCGCTTCCAAATTCTAATGCCGATCCGAAGAGAATGTTTTCTCTTTTAAATAATGTAAAAACAAAAAAACGTAATAAATTTTCGTCGGCTTCTGTTAATGCTATTTGTGTATTTAAATCTGCATTAAAGACGAGGGGAGAAACAGCTATAAACATGCAAGTTAATGAAAAACATTTGTTTCTTATGTCGGCGGACAAATTATATGCTACTGCTGTAAAAAAAATAAAAATATTTTAAAGCTACATGCTGCAGACGCTGATGTTGCCGACATACCTGGTCCCTCGTCTTATTAATAAACATTTTATTTGAAAGACGTCATGCTTAAAAGCATGTAAGAAAATTGTGTATATAAATATATATATACACACACACATACACATAATATATTTATATTGAAGTATATTGGGATGCAATTCACTTTTTATTAATTAATTATATATAATTGACTTTTTATTTCTTTTTTATTTATTTTATTAATTTTTTTATTAATTTTTTTTTATTTTAAATATTTATTTATTTTTATTATTTTATAATTTTAATATTTTTTTAATAATGACATTTCCCAATATACATTTTAAATTTTTTGACTGAAGAAACCACCACTTTCTCGCGGTTTCCGTTGAGCAACAATATGTACGTCGTACATTTCTTCTTCTTCCTCGTCGTATCTTCATGCCTGAAGAATCGTGACATTATGGTCATGTGCAGTGGCGAACCACCGTCGTCCAACGTTGGCGGTCTTCCGCCTCTCGGAGATTCTTTTGCAATGGTTGGCCCGTGATCTCTACGTCGTACATTAATACAAAATAAATAGGGAATAAAAAGAATAAAGTCTTAAACAATATTTATAAATTAAAATATTATTTTATTACAATTATTTCTTTAAAGATAAAAAATCTTTTTTAATAGAAAGGCGTAAGTAGTGATATAAGGAGAGTTCTAACCCATGGAGCAATGAGAGGGGTGAGGGGCGAGGGGAACCCAGGGCGCGGGGGATGACGTCACGCGGGGAGGGGGAATGACGTCACGCGGGGAGGGGGAGGCGTCCGCGGGGAGGGGGAAGCGTCCGCGATTTTGGTGCCTGGTCCGCGAGGGGTCCGCGGGGAGGGGGAGGCGTCCGCGAGGTTAGGGTCCGCGAGGGGTCCGCGGGGAGGGGGAGGCGTCCGCGAAAGACCGCATGAAGCTTTTTGGATAAGGGGTCCGCGCGGAGAGAGGAACGCGAAGGAGAGCGCGAGGCGCACGCGAGAGAGATGACGCAAGAGCGAGAGAGATAGCGCGAGATGACGAGAGGTAGCGAGATGACGCGAAGGAGAGCGCGAGAGCTGATGCAGCGAAGGAGAGCGCGAGGTGCACGCGAGAGAGATATCACAAGAGCGAGAGAGAGATGTTGCGAGACGATGCGGCGATGGAGAGCGCGAGAGCTGATGCAGCGAAGGAGAACGCAAAGAAAGAGGTGGACGCGAGAGAGACTTTTTTTTAATAATATTTTTTTTTTAAATTAATATTTTTAGGATGAGGAAGGGGAGAAGATCTAATCTAAAATAAACTATATATTTTTAATATTTAAAATAATTTTTATTATATAACTATGTGTGTGTGTATATTTTACAAAATGTTTGTGTGTGTATGTGTGTGTGTGTGTGTGTGAATTTAAAATTTAAAATATAATAATAATAATATATAAAATATAAAATATAAAATATAATATAAAATATAATATAAAATATAAAATATAATATAAAATATAATATAATCATAAAATCTAAAATATAATATAATAATATAAAATATAATATTTACGACAGCAACACATGGTTAAGCAATGCCTGTCTGAACGAGAGTGTCTGGATATGATGAGGCGGTCAAATGTTTGATGCAGCGCGAAGCGGAGGCGACGGCTGGGCGGGGACTCCTGCATAACAGAAATTTGTTATTAATTAATTTAATAATTTATAATTAAAAAGAAATACTTACTAGTTCCAATTTTCCACCACAGGTTCTGGTGGATATGGCTCTAGGCCAAACAGTTCCCGAAGAGCATACATGTTCTCCCATAGCCAACTGTTATTGGCATCCATTTCCCGCGCCTCTGCAGTTTCGCACCACATTTCTGCAAACATTTATCGATGTTCCCACCTCAGCATTCTCACCCAGTTCAGTTAAATCTTGCTCCACCACGTGTTGCGGCCGTAAATTTTGCACAATGTTATAGATCATCTGAAAAATATGAATATTTAATATATATCTAAACATATTGCAACATTCTGTACAATAGTTTTAAATAAATTGTACAACTTACTATTTCGGGAAGCGTACGGCGCAGAAAACTTCCAGTCATTTTTTTTGTTTTTTTTCACTCTTTTTTAAGATACTAACGTGTCAAACGCTAAAAACTTTATGACGAACATCGCGGAGACAGACCCGCTCACGTTAAAAAGAGTAGGGGAGTAGTATGACATAATAGCTTGAACGCTTACTCGGCACATGAGATAAGAAAACAGATGGTCCGAGACAAAGATTCCATGATGAGAATAAGCATATGAATAATATTTAAAATTGAAACCACCTTCGAACGTCAATAGAACCACGTTCGAATCACAATCGAACCTCGATCGAACCACGTTCAAACATCAATCAAACACCTTCGAACCACTTTCGAACCACATTCGTACCTCGATCAACCACGTTCGAACATCGATTGAACGTCAATCAACCACCTTCGAACCACTTTCGAACCACGTTCGAACATCGATCGAACGTCAATCAACCACTTTCGAACCACTTTCGTACCTCGATCAACCACGTTCGAACATCGATTGAACATCAATCAACCACTTTCATACCTCAATCAACCACTTTCGAACCACCTTCGAACCTCGATCAAACATCAATCAACTTCGATCGAACCACCTTCGAACCTCGATCAAACATCAATCAACCTCGATCGAACATCAATCGAACCACGTACATACATCGATCAACCACCTTCGAACCACTTTCGAACCATGTTCGTACCTCGATCGAACATCAATCAACTACAGTCAAACCTCAATCGACTACATTTAAAAAATTATAACATAAGAATTCTGTCACATGCTGAAATTAATACGAGCACGTGACATATAATACTTGTATGCGTATGAGGAAAATGAGCGAACAAAGATAATATTATTTCAATATTAATTTATTCAAAAAAAGTGTGTGGCGAATCATTGTGATGATTTGACTACCAATTAAATATTTTAAATACATTTTCTAAAGCACAATTTTTTACATGTTTATCGCAACGTAGGCTATAGGTAGTATCTAAGTTGTTTAATGCAGGAATATCTTCATAGTTGCATCCAAGGTCTCAATAATGAAACCGTTTCTCGCATCGTCCATTATATTGGTCAACTATTCTCGCTTTTCATGGCCTTTTACGTACACAAGAGAGGATGTCTCTTCTTCTTCTTGTATCATACCAGCGATAGCTGTTGTAATCAAACGCTGAGCCATGCAGTATGGAACGCTTCCATCTTCCCATTGCAATCCATGATGATTTCGAGTCAACCAACGAAGCTTGACGTCTCTCCGATTTTATGAGCATGATGATTTCGAGTCAACCAATGAAGCTTGACGTCTCTCCGATTTTATGAGCACACCCCATGGTACGGGGCATGCGAAAAAATAATGTGAAACAATGAATCCTCTTCTCAGAATCGCCGCTTCCTTCACGATAAATCGTTTATTGAGAATAAATCCTTGCAGATCCACAAACGTCGGTACAACCATTTTGTTGCAAGAATGTTGGACGACTGATGTAGATTGTTAAATCTCAATCATTTAAATCTCAATCATTTATATTACATCGGAGGAGGGGATAATTGCTGATTATGTAATTTTACGAACTACGTTGGACAAAGGACAATATTCGACAACACGATCAGCAAGATGAGACAATATGCTGTAGTATTTGCCGGTACATCTTCCTTACATTCAAACTCTATTCTCATGTCCACGGTAGAATTTTTGACAGAATCATTTTGTCGCGAACAATCAATAACTGCGAGAGGACCGCAATGTAGAAATTTCGCGATAGTTAGTACATTCTCAATATCACACCCGTAATAAGATTTACGAAAACGAGAGTACATATCAAACAAGAGGGCGAATCTATTTTTTTCAAAATCTAAATTTAAATCATCATAGGGATAAGATTCAGAGTTTAGATACAGCTTTACGTTGGCTAATTTACAATGATCGAATACAGTAACATCTTTTGTCATAATATTTTTTCTACCAGTCTGCAGTGCAAAGATCACATATCGCGGCTTTTCCAGCTGAGAAGCAGTTTTCACAGTCCATGAATGCTTGGTTGTACTATGTAGCAGAGGAAATTCGTATAGATCCCATGCGCGAAAACTCATGTTTAAGAATTGCCCGCTTTCCAATGCCAATAGCAAGGACAGTTTATTAACCTCATTCAATAGTACATGAGGCATACGCCATTGTATCTTGAGTAATTCAATAGCAGCTTCAGCAGGTCCATACAGACAATTGTTGTCGCTGCGCGAACGTATCAAAATTAATTCATGGCGAGCATTAATCACAACACGTTTGTAATCTTCGCAAAATCTCAATAGCATGTTGAGCGGCACGCAAAAGTTGAACATACAAATTTCATTACATGACCCATTATGTGTCATATCCCATCCAGCATTCTTCAAGATTTTACTTCTCTCGGTTGTTAAAGAAACATAATTTTTCATCGTTGAAGTTATTCCAACGTTTCTGTTGCGATCAATCTCCACACCATTGAGTTCATATCGAATTTCATCAAACATGAACGCAACACAATTATTTGTTAATATCATCGTTTCATTTGCATCTATTTTAGATGTCATCAACTTTCCCTCGACATACAAAAAGCTTTCGCACGGCAACGTGTACAAATCCTGGTGGTGTATAGGTATCCGTATCTCGTCGCTATGTCCAAGCGATGTGTTAGCATATGGATTGTATGTATGTGTCTCAACCTTGACGATACGATCATCAAAGACTGGTTCACCACCAATATTCAAAATATCAATCATCTTTTCGTACGATGAATCCCAATGATTTTAAAAATTCGCGATTCAATGCGCTGAGTTTCTTTTTAGTGTAACGAGATCTCTGATTATTGTCGCTCACTGCCGCAGCTGCTCTCGCAAAAGTATTGTCCCTCGTAATGTCCCTCGTAAAATTATTATCTCTCACGTGCTCCGTATCATTTAGCACGAGCATCACACGCTAATTTTGTCGACGCCGTACGTGCAATCTTACAGTAACTTCCTCTCCTCGAAAATCCAACAATCGTCCTTCTTGATCAACAATGCGTATCGTTAGATCAGTAATGCTCCGTACGACGATCGGGAGATAAATGATCTGTGCAGGCGTTTCCGATATCTTATATCCTGGCGGCACGCTCGGTGAAAATTCATGTATCGTGTGTACGCGCTTGTCATTACTGTACGCACCAGTGGTGACGCTACATTCTATACGGATAATATTCACGCTAATAATATTTATAGGTAAATCCGAATCATGCCATTTGTGAGGTTGCAATATACGATTCGACGAGAATCCCAACAACGATCCTATATTGTATGGTTTATTAAAGTTTATTCTATAGATGCATTTGATTTCGCTCTTTAGAGTATTATGATTGGCGCCAAGCGCTATTGCATCTTCATTCTGCTCTTTATTGGAAGGATATTGTGAAATTGCACGTCTCAGATACTCATCTATAGCATGTATTTCGTATGATCCTTCGGGTATTGTAATTTCCTTGTCATCGTTATCAAAGTAAAATTTATTATTCTTAGAATTTACATTCGGAATCGTATGATAAGTTTCAAAATCTGTTAAACCGAGCTCATAATCACCATTCGATAAATCTATAGCTGGAAAGTAGCTTACAGTGAGAACGCTACTTTTGCCAGTCAACGTTAGTGTTAGCAACATGTTGTCAAACTGAATCGTGATGATGGATTGACAGGTTTTATATCAACCGTTTGAAGAAATCGTAAACACAATTGTCCACAATTATTCTGATTATTTTGATAGGATGTGTGATTGTATTCTATTTTCGTAACATTTAAATGTTGCACCAATTCTTTGGGTGGTCGTAGATTACCAAAACTATCGAAATATATTGATCGATTTCCCCTCTTTACATATGCTACCCAATGGGTACCGGAACCATCAACGTCATCCAAATTTACAATACCGCTTTCATTTTGTCGTATACCGCTTATCGGTAAATTATTGCGCATGAAAACACCTCTAAAGAATGGTATACGTATACATCTTGCCAGTTATTCTAATTGTACATTAGTTGTTACACCCACAGGCATTTTTAGCGTTTTTTTTTACGTTTTTTTTTCTTAGTTGAGAATCCCTGTCCACGCTTGTATGGAGCGAGATAAACTCCACAACCTTCCATAGCGCGATTATGACGTTGCATTTCTTCAAGCTGACGTTGCGCAGCCTTGCTATCATTCACAGGGATACAAGGACTCAGATGCCTGGTTTACTTAGACGACATTGTCATCTATGGATCCCAATAGAATGTCATTTTTGGGATATTTCAATTTTGTATACGGATGCTGTTTTGTAATTGCCTGCAGACGTTTGTACCGCTATCCGTTTTGTTTGTACTTTTATAGGCGTAAATATACCGAACTTTGTTAATTGATGTTACAGCTAATAGTGTCATTTTTTAAGAAATTTTAATTCTGTAAACAAGTGTTTTGTTACCGTCTGCAGACGTTTGTATTGCTTTCCGTTTTGTTTGTACCCTTACAGGTGTAAATATATCGAATGTTCAAAATTGATGTTAAAGCTAATTTTGTCATTTTTGGGATATTTCAATTCTGCATACGGGTGCTGTTTTGTAATTGCCTGCAGACGTTTGTACCGCTATCCGTTTTGTTTGTACTCCTACAGATGTAAATGCACCGAGTTTTAAAAATTGATGTTACAGCTAATAGTGTCATTTTTTAAGATATTTTAATTCTGTAAACGGGTGCTGTTTTGTTATCGTCTGTAGATGTTTGTATTGCTTTCTGTTTTGTTTGTACTCTTACAGGTGTAAATATATCGAATGTTCAAAATTGATATTAGAGCTAATAGTGTCATTTTTGGGATATTTCAATTTTGTTTATGGGTGCTGTTTTGTAATTGCCTGCAGACGTTTGTACCGCTATCCGTTTTGTTTGTACCTTTATAGGTGTAAATATACCGTATTTTGTTAATTGATGTTACAGCTAAGAGTTTTTCAAGTGTCAGTGATCAAATAAAAATGCTGGTAAGGAGGCATACTCTGTCAGTATATTTGTCAGAGGTTCAGCAAGAGCATCTCAAATATGGCACAATTGGAAGCAAGTTTGTTGGAGCAAGCCACAAGGGTGAATTCGGTGGAAGAATATATTGTGTGGGAGCAGCAATGTGACGAATACATCGAATCACTAGAAGAACAAAGTCGAATAAAATAAAACGACCACGATTACCGATCGGAGTTCGACAATCGCTTGTCTCCCAAATCGCGCGTCTCGAAGGGTTGAAGAATTCGGTACGCGGACGTTTTGTACATGCAGATGCCGGAAGCAGTTCGCGAGACATCGGACTCATATGGCGAGAGATTGATACGGCGTTCGAGAGCCGCATCTTGACTGGTGCGGTGATAAACAGCAATCACATTGAACCTCGTCAATTTCTAGAGGAGGCCAAAGACATTGTGATCAGACACGTGCAAAAAGTGTTGCAAAAACACACTAGTGTGAAAGTGAACACTATATTTAATGGCGAGTTCATGTCGGGCGATAAGCGTGCTAATAAAAGTATCAATACGAAAAACTTTGAAATCTTTCGCACCTCCGATTTACATGATTGGTACAAACGCCGCGTTATCGACCCCACACTAGCATCGCTAGAAGAGTTTCAAGAACGCGATAGTGGTTGGGCATTGTCGCGAATAATCAATTTAATTGTAAATATAAACAAGTATAATGCAATGCGTGCGGGATGCCACATTAAATTACCGCGAGAAATAATGAACAAAAGAGCAGTGGTTAATGTGCAATCAAAAGACAATGCATGTTTTGCATGGGCGGTGGTCGCAGCTCTATACCCCGCAGAAAGAAATGTGGAACGGGAATCTTCATATCCGCATTACACAACAGTGCTGAATCTCCAAGACATTGAGTTTCCAGTGACTGTGAATCAAATTAAAAAGTTTGAACTATCAAACAACATTTCGATAAATGTGTACAGCATCGAAGAAAAGAACATTGTCTCGATACGTCTCAGTGAGCAGAAGAAAGACAGACACGTCAACTTGCTGTACGTGGAAGACAGCAACAACATTGGACATTTCGCATGGATCAAGAATCTCTCCCGGCTCGTGAGCTCGCAATTGAGCAAAAACAATGACAGAAAATATATCTGCGATCGGTATGTATATTTAATTAAAAACGCAATATATATATAATATAAAAACGTAATATATAAGTTATATATGGTGTTACGTCCAGACTCAAGGAAGAAAGAGTCGAAAGGAAGGACGTAACTAAATTTATCTTTTCGAACGACGGCAGACTATCCGTCTGTTCGACCCGAACGAACGTCTGGGCCCAAATAGGTCAACGACCGCAAGGGTCGCTCTTACTCTATTTAAAGGGCCGTTCGCTCGGTGGTCCCTTTTTGGCAAGAGAATTTAATCTCTTTTACGCAAGATGGGACCTTGTGCGATCTTAATTTACGGGAATGAGTGGGAACAGGTTATTAATAAATGAAAATCATTTGTGTTGAAATTTATAAATTTATTCCTAATATAGAGACGAAAGAATTTATATACATAATAATATAATCGACGGACTTAGTTGCTAATGAAGAGTGAGTGTATGTGTATGGGTCGCGGGTGATACATTAGTACGGAGGTCTTCAATCGGGGCAGAAAGGGGTAAAAGTTATTGTTTAAATTTTAGAGTCCCAATTGGTGGTTACAATAATCTAAATGCTAATAGATGTATAATTTTGTGTCCATGTTTGTGCGTGTGAGAGAGAATGCTAGGTTATGAAAGTTCGGTAATTTCGACGGTGGAAGGGAAAAGGAAAGCGCGGAGGATATCGACGGGGAATCCGATGGGCTTGGGATGGATAGGAGTAAACATAGGGATGAGGGCGCCGGGGAGACTTCCCGCTACAATTCTCATGAACTGCTCTTCATCGGGAACGTCTGGCCCGCAGGTGTAAACACCTTCTGGGAGTGGGAGCTCTAGTATAGGGAAATTAGAAAGGAGCCATCTATTCGTCTTCGCGTTGGAATGGAATTTGCCCGATGTGTCTCCTTAAAAAGGAATAGGCCTCGTTATAAATGAAGGGGATTTCTACTGCATCTTGGCAAGTGCAACCTTCGTCACACTCTATATTAAGTGGCGAGGGGGAGGGAGAATGATTGAGACGAGGAGAGGGAGGGTGAGAGAGAGAGAGAGAGAGAGAGAGAGAGAGAGAGAGAGAGAGAGAGAGAGAGAGAGACGGTAATCACGAATCTCGCCGTTATCACGGGAAATCCTGAGTGATTTTTTGGAGATGGGTGAAATCACGGATTTCGCCGTTATCACGGGAAATCCTGAGTGATTTTCGGAGTGAAGGAAATCACGGATCTCGCCGTTATCACGGGAAATCCTGAGTGATTTTTGGAGATGGATGAAATCACGGATCTCGCCGTTATCACGGGAAATCCTGAGTGATTTTTCGGGATGAAATAGAGAGGGAGAAGAAGGTTTAGGGTTGGATATGATAGCACTTGCGCAAAAGGAGATAAAGAAAATGGCTTTATCTTAAATCCAAGAATTATTTTGATACGGGGTGAAAATTGTACTTTATCTTTTTCCCTTGTTATATACATATATGTGTGTCTTGACTTACTGTTAGTAGAGTGCGTTGTTAATAATTGCTGCAGGGTTCTAGTCTGGTTGTGTGGTCGTCCGGACTTCCACTATGTCTTTTTTCTTCACTTGCACTCTAACGAACGTCGAAATTTGAGTTGAAAGCGGATTTCGAAATTGAAAGTATAAAAGTCCGAAGAGTATAGATACGATCTCGGATAGCTTATACACGGCAAACTGCGCTCGAAAGTTCGGACAAAAATCTCACCTCTCGAGGGATATCGCGGGTATATAAATCTTCTTGCTCCTCCTTCCCGTTAGTTTGTTAACATTTCCTGACGAATAAGAAATTTTTCAATGACGCCCTTTCAGTCCCGGATGCGTCTCTTGACTTTAAAAGTTTATCGGGATTGGTCAGGGCTTTTGTTTAGGGCCCTAGGTTTTGACCAATGGAGAATTTGTTGAGGTTTATATTTTTATTATCCTCTCGAGATTATCTCGGTGATCTGTCAGGCGGCATTTGTTTGGATTCGGTTATCGTTGTTAGTCTGGTAAAATTTTATTCGTTTTCAAGTGGAAGTTTTCTTCTAAATTTTTATTGATTTTCAAGTGGAGATTTCCTTCTAAAAAGTTTTTATTACCTTTTAAGTAAAATTTTCCTTTAAAAGAAAGATTTTTATTGCTTTTCAAGCGCGAGTTGTCAACTAGTCAAAGCGAGAATTTCAGACACCGCGAGTTACATCTGGTATGTATCTCTCCCTTTTTTTTATTTTTATTTTTACGATTAACCGTCTCCGGTCAGCTGCTTCGCCTGCCAAATCATAGTCTTATTCCCACGCCTGTGATTTTTCAATCATCGCCTTGCATTCTTTGAAAGAAAAGAATCGTGGAGTCCACAGGACGTAACACCCCCCGCCTTAGATAAATGTTGGGGTGTAAAACACGACATTTGCAAAGAGAATTATATGGAATAATCCGATTCTTTTCTTTCGGAGGAATCACGACTTGTTGATTGGAAGGGCTCACATTTAATTTTTATTTTATTAAATGTATTACCTTGAATTATTAATTGTCTTCTTAATTGTGTAGAGAAGGAGGAAAGACAAGGCGACCTCCAAAACCCCTTCCTTTGTTCTTTCGTCCTTCTTGTGTCGTTTTATTCTTTACTCATAGCTTATTTTTAATTGTACTTATTTATTTAAATTTATTACCGCTAATACATGTAACGCAGGTGTGGAGCCCTTTTTCTATCGTATAAAAATTCTAATGAAAATAGAGGGATACATAACATATATATATATATAAGAAAATATATATATGTTATATATAAAGAAAAAGAAAAGAACTAGGCACGTTTTTATCTGCCTGATTTTCGTCAGTAGTCTCTGGTGTCAAGTAGCAGGTCCCTTCCTTTTATTGCTCTTCTATCCCTCTGGGGATCACAGCTTGACCCCAACCTTCGGCCTAGTATGTCTGGTCAACGTATAGATATTCTTCTATGCAGTCCCTGCAGTTTATCGCCGGTTTGATTGTTACTATTACTTTATTGCATTTTATTCTCGTCGTAGTGTAGATTGCGTTGCGTGGTTTTCCAAACAACTACAAAATTTAGCGATACGCGTAAAGAATATTTTGGCAACTAACGTCCTCATGGTAAATTTAACATCAGACGAGTGGGAAAAATTTCATAGCGCGACACATTGTCATATATGTGAGAAACCATTCACGCAAGATGACGATACACGCGTACGCGATCATTGCCAGCTGACCGGGCGGTACAGAGGTCCAGCACACTCAAATTGCAACTTAAATTATAAAAACTCTTTTTGTATTCCAATAGTATTTCATAATTTATCCGGTTACGACTCACATTTCATAATTAAGGAAATAGCTACAGCTTTCGAAGGGGGAATCGATTTACTTCCAATAACTAAGGAAAAATATATATCATTTACAAAAACTGTCAATAGTACCAACGATGACAAAGATTGGAAAGCTTGCATAAAATTATGATTTTATCGATTTATATAAATATCTCAATACTAGTCTCGACAAATTGGCATCATTTCTAAGTAAAGAAAAACTCAAAATTTTACATTCGGAATTTCAAAATTTATCAACCGAAAATTTCAATCTATTAACACGGAAGGGCGTCTTTCCATACGAATATATCAACTGTTTTGAAAGGTTGCAAGATACGTGTTTACCGCCCCGCGAATCATTCTACAGATCCTTGACCGGCGACACAGTATCCGAGAGCGATTACGCGCACGCCGAAAACGTATGGGAGCGGTTCTCCATTCAAACGCTGGGCGAATATAGCGACTTATATTTAAAAACTGATGTCTTGTTATTAGCTGACATTTTTGAAAATTTCCGGGATAAATGTATCGTGAGTTATGGGCTCGACCCCGCGTATTATTATACTCTCCCCGGGTATACGTGGGACGCCATGTTAAAGCATACAAAAATTACGTTCGAATTACTTACAGACGTTGATATGGTAATGTTTATCGAACGGGGTATACGCGGCGGTCTGAGTCAACGTTCAAACAGATATGCACACGCTAATAACAAGTACATGCAGTCGTACGATTCATTGAAACCATCTTCGTATCTAATGTATTTCGATGTAAATAATTTATATGGATGGGCAATGTGTCAACCATTGCCTTATGCTGATTTTCAATGGGTCGACGATGTATCTAATTTCGACACATCATATATCGCGCTCGATTCACCCACAGGCTACATCCTCGAGATAGATTTAGAATATCCACGACATCTTCACGACACGCACACTGACCTACCGTTTTGCACTACATACACTACCGCAACCTGCAGCAATGTACGCGTCACGGCCTTCGCGTTGCAAAAATACATCGCATATTACAATTCGCGCAATCTCCCTGGCTTCAAAATTATATCGAACTTAATACGCAATTTAGAACACACGCGAAAAATAATTTTGAAAAAAATTTATATAAAATGATGAATAATGCAGTATTCGGCAAAACGATGGAAAATGTGCGTAATCGGATTGTAAAACTTATCACACATTGGGAAAGAAGATACGGTGCAGAGGCAATGATTGCGAAACCAAATTTCCACAGTAGAAGCATCTTTTCGGAAAATCTTATTGCTGTAGAATTACGTAAACTCGAAGTAAAATTTTACAAATCAATCTATGTCGGCATGTGCATACTCGACATCTCCAAAACATGTTTATACGAATTTCATCATGAGTACATGTCACCGCTGTATCGTGACAGATGCAGGGTAATGTACACCGACACAGACAGCCTAATATACCACTTCGAATGTGAAGATGTGTACGAGAATATAAAGCGCAACCTCGACAAATTTGATACGAGCGATTACGCTGCGGACAATGTGTACGGTATACCGCTCGTGAATAAAAAAGTACCTGGTCTAATGAAAGATAAAAATAACGGTGTGATATGACCGAATTTGTAGGGCTTAGAGCAAAAATGTATGCGAGTGGATGGCAAGAAAGATACGAAAAAAGTAAAAGGAGTCAAGAGTAACGTTGTCGCGAGAACGATAACGTTTGATGATTATACGCGGTGTTTGAATGAAGAGATTGAAATGACACGTAGTCAGTCATGTATAAGATCGAAATTGCATGAAGTATACACCATTCGCGAGACAAAAATTGCTCTAAGTCCTCACGATGACAAGCGGTATATCATACCTGAAACCACTGATACATTGCCATGGAGACATTATAAAATATCTTTGTAAATAATATTTGTTGTAAAATATTTTGTATAAATATGTATATTATATGTATATTTGTATTTATAAAATTATTAGATAAATATATTGTAAAATAAAGAGTGTACATATATTTTAAGTAAATGTTTATAATATATTATTTTTATGAATCCATGAGTTGTGAGATTTATCCAGTCCCAACCATTTCACATAAACATCATCACCTCTTTTCCGCAAAACCTTTACCACGCGATATACATCGGGATTTGCAACATGATGTAACTCGTACTCGTAGAATCCTCCGGCGACGGAATTTCCGCGCGAATCTTCAAGTATATATGTCGCAGGATTAGTTTTCTGCACTTTGATAATTTTAAATATTTTCGGTAATCCAATTTGGTGTAAAACCTTTTTCGAAGATGGTCTTGAATTTACTCACGCGTACCTGACAGCCTACTTTGAATCTTGCCGGAGCAGCAATTTTTACGTTAC
The DNA here is from genome assembly GCF_030444845.1 of Prenolepis imparis. Taxonomy (NCBI): domain Eukaryota; kingdom Metazoa; phylum Arthropoda; class Insecta; order Hymenoptera; family Formicidae; genus Prenolepis; species Prenolepis imparis. The sequence goes on from NW_028141277.1 coordinate 68,831, forward strand.
TGTATATCGTATTTAAAAGTTTTTCGGTGACTTTGTATGTGACTGCAATTTGTCTTCCGAACCGAAATAATGCAAGCATCTGTAAAAACAAATAATTAGTTTTTTTCCCATATATAACTTATATAGGGTGTCCCATAATTCGCGAACCACCCGTCAGTTGTAGGTAGAGTAGGTTAAACTGAGTCAAAAAGTCCTCTACCATTTTGCGATTTTCTCAATAATTAATGAGAAATAAATTAAAGAAAATCAGCCAATTCAAGCGATGATAAGCGTGCAGCGAGAAGAGACAGCCCACTCGGGGGTCCAGAGTTAGCGCTACTCGTATGTAGTTACTGTCTTTTGTAAAGCGCTCCTCCCCGCTTCATCGCGCGCCTAGCAACCGTGTAACATTATACTGTTTCTTTTCGCCGCATGCTTAGTAACGATGTGAAACTGGGCTGTCTTTTCTCGCCGTCGTCACGCGAATTGGCTGATCTTCTTTAATTTATTTCTCATTAATTATTGCGAAAATCGCAAAATGGTAGAGGACTTTTCTATTCAGTTCAACGTGCTCTACCTGCAACTGACGGGTGGTTCGCAAATTATAGGACACCCTGTATATTACATTTTTATATTATATGTATATATATATATATTGCGTTTTTAATTAAATATACGTACCGATCGCAGATATATTTTCTGTCATTATTTTTGCTCAATTGCGAGCTCACGAGCCGGAAGAGATTCTTGATCCATGCGAAATGTCCAATGTTGTTGCTGTCTTCCACGTACAGCAAGTTGACGTGTCTGTCTTTCTTCTGCTCACTGAGACGTATCGAGACAATGTTCTTTTCTTCGATGCTGTACGAGAGAAGGGGGGGGGATCTCATGTGACGGGGAATATTCCTAATTCTGGGGGGGACACTAAGGACCTGGGTCTAAGGTTGTAGGTAGGAAGTCCGCGAACGCCGATAAGCGGCAATCGCGGGCTTCCAAGGGGTCTGCGGCTCCGACAGCCGGGGAGCAGACAGGCTCTGGTCAAGCGGCAAAGCCAGACAGAAAGCGCCGCAAGACAACAAAGAAGAAAAGGAAGAAGGGCCCGAGAGCTCCGGCGACCGCGGCTGTTACAGTCACCATCGCGGAGAAAGAGGGCAGTGGTCTGACCTACGCCCAGGTGATGAGCGAGGCGAGGGAGAAGATCTCCCTCCAGGACCTCGGCATCGTAGGGTCGAGGATCAGGCCATCAATGATGGGGGGACTGGTCATTGAGATCCCCGGTAGGGACCGGCTCTCTAAAGCTCGGCAGCTGGCTGAGCGGATGAGGGAGGTTCTCAAAGAGAAAGAGGAGGTGAAGGTCACGCAGCCCCAGAAGACCGCGGAGTTGAGGGTCCGGGGCCTCGACGTGGCCTCCACCTCTAAGGATGTCTCCTTGGCAATCGCCGCGGAGACGGGATGCCTAGAGGAGCTCATCAGAGTGGGGGAGATACAGCGCAGCACCGACAACGGCCCAGGCTCAGCCTGGGTCTGCTGCCCGGTCTCGGCGGCCAGCAAACTGGCCAGAGAAGGAAAGCTGCAGATCGGGTGGAACAGAGTCAGGGTGGAGACTCTAAAGGCTCGACTTGTGTTTTGTTTCCGGTGTCTCGGACATGGCCATGTCCGGGCCCGGTGCAAGGCAGCGGTTGACCGAAGCACCGCATGCTACCGCTGCGGTGATCTCGGTCATAGTGCGAAGGGGTGCACGGCGCAACCCAGGTGCCTGGCTTGCGCCGACCTGGGTTTGCCAGTTGCGCACCGAATGGGAGGTAGAGGGTGTAAACCCAAACCTCCCTCGAGAAGAAAAGAGGACGTGCCGCTTGCGGAGAGGATAGCCACGGCTTCCTCGAAGCAAGCGTCGACAAAGGCGAAAAAGCCCGGTACACTCGCGGCGAAGCGAGTCCCTGCCGGGCCAACAACAGCATCGTCCTCTGGCCGGCAGAAACCGGCCAGTAGTAGGGAGGCGGAGGCGATGGAGACCGACACTTAGTCGGCCTCGTAGACCACCATCCTCAGTTCGGAGGATGGAGTAAATCCCACAGTCAAGTGGGATTTACGGGGACTGCAGATCCACAAGTCGGGGGACTTGTGGGTCATTGCACGCTGTCCCCCGTGAGGAGGAGAGTGTGGCGCGACACCCACCTCTCCTCATGAGGAGTGAGACAAACGTCTCCCTCCTCGCGAGAAGGGCGCGAGTTAACGCGCAGCCTGAGATGTTCTTGGACGTCATGCTTTAGCGGTTCCCGAGAACATCTCGTAAGGCCGAGTGTCGCCGTCTGGTTTTTAGTGGGTCGGGGGTCGTTTATATACCCCCAGCCCCACATAACCCACCTTGCCTCCCCCGAGGCGGGTGGGTATGCGGTTGCGCATTTTCCAGACGTTAAAAAAAAAAAAAAAAAGGTTAGGTTAGGTTAGGTTAGGTTCCCTCTCGTGGGATGCGGCCTTGCCGTGGCGAGAGGGCTCACCCCTTGCAAGAGGATAGTCTTGCAAGGGGTGCTAACTGACTCTCAAAGGACGACGGTCCATGTGCCAAACCCTCCTCCACGTGGTGAGAGTTGGAAACGTCGAGGTACCCCCTCGGCGGCTAACGGGTCACTGGCTTCGGGCAGAGCGCATATATCGCTATGTGTCTCTGGACACTGGCGTGATCGCTTGATATCCCTTCGAATGCTGCGGTCACAGCCGAAAACTGGGCGAATGCCCGGTCGATAGGCTGGGGGTAATTATCCTTAAGCCGTGGCAGGGGATGTCGGGTGATCGCAAAGGTGTCATCGCGGCGCATTAGGCGCAATCTCGAGGAAGCTTGTTCCTCGGGATGGCCGACCTGAGGAGGAAGGAAATATAGCTTGGCTTGTTTCCGAATCTGAGGGAGAACCGGCTCGGGTGCCTTGCTTGCGGGGTGCTCACGGAGAGGTGGCGGCTTGGTGGGAGGCGAGGCACGCCTCGACGAGCCTACTGGGAACAGCCATCCTCTCCGCTAGTAGGTTGCGCCTCCGGGGTCGGAGATGCTCGGGCAGGAGCGGCCTCACTGCGCGTCCTGGCTGACGGTGATGTACCGGTGGGCTTTGGCCGTGCCGGGGTGATCTGTTGGCTGGGATTCGCGGATCGCCTGAGGTCTGCACGCGTTACCCGCTCCGCATGGGGCTCGAAAGAGACCCAAGTAGAGTGGGTGATGAGGGTTGTGCTTCACCCTCCGGAAATACGGAAGCACACTTACATCGAGTCACTTATGTCGAGACACGGATGCCCACCGGGGCGCGGTGATGTCAAGTGAAGGGGGATCCCGAAGCCTGACATCGCCAGCAACAGGGGTCCGCCTCCCCCTCGTATAAAAACTCGGAGGCAGGGACACGGGTAGAGATGATGATGGTTCTCTGGGTCTTTACTCAGAGGGCAATGCATCATACAAACAGGGGTCCGCCTTTCCCCTCGTATAAAAACGCGAAGGCGGCCGGTGCTGGGATGTATTCGAAATGGAAACATCCTGGTTAAATGGCATGGTCTGACCGGTGGACGGGCACGTGCTCCTGCGATTTCGGTTGTTCCTTGTGTCGGGGTGGGTCCCTGGTGAGCCCCCTCACCCCATATGACACTTGGAGCGGCCCACCTCCCCTCTTCTGTCAGAGGCTAGGTGCCAAGAGGGGTTTCGCAGGAGAGGCGACTCCCTGCCAATACAGACGTCTGTCTAGTGGGGATCACTCGGTCCACTATAAACATTCGGCGAGTGACACGCGATCGGGGGGGGATGTCTGTCTAGCAGGTGTACAGGCTCCTCCCCCAAACGAGAGGTATGTCCGGGCAGAGGGACATTTTGGGGTGGACGGTCTCTGCGGGGACCCGAAATCTATCGCACCCTCCTGGGTGGCACTCTCCCGTCGGTCGCCACCTTGTCGTGGTGGGAGGGCTCACCCAGTACACTGTCGTACTGGGTGCCAAGAGCGACCAGTACCAGGATTTCCTGGTACAAGGCCTTTCCTTGATTGGAAAGGCGGTATGCGTGTGTGTGTGGATGAATGAATGAGGGCAGGACGGGCTCTATAGGGTTGGTACCCAACCGTCCTATGGGTGGGATCCCCAGAGAATAAAGCCAACTTCTTTTACACTACTCATGATGGACACTAAGAACGAGACGATCATTACTGTCGCAGCGGGATCGGATACCGCAGCGGCCGGTGGGAGAGGCTGTATTGTCCCGGCAGCCTCCTCATCGTCATCGTACGTCGGGCCTCCACGGGAGTTGGAAGCGAGCTCCCGTGGTGAATTGGCTATCCGCTTCACCAAGGGTGGGCTTAAGGCCGTGCAAGTGCGGGGGAAGCCTAAGGCTAGTCCTAAGGCTGGCACCTCTCAGCCAACCGTACGGCTTACAAGAGTGGACCGAGGCGGAAAGATTTCCGCAAGCACCGCTCCCTTAACCAAAAGGGAGAGCGGAAGTAAAGCCACCACTGGGACGATGAGGCAGGCGCATGTCTCCCCGGACCCCCAGTGGGAACATTCCTCCTCCTCCTCCTCGTCTTCTGACGAGGAGGAGGACATGGATGTGGACGTGGAGGAGGTCCATAGCGATCAGAGGAAGGCTACGGAGGCGGTGGAGAGAGGCCGAGGTCGGCCCCCAACTACCCAAGAATATACTGGCATGACGGCGGCCCGCGCCGACCGCCTTGCCATATTAGAGAAGGAGGTCCGCCTGAAGGAGGCGCTCTACGTCCTTGACGCGAACGCCCCTCCAAAGCGCACCAGGGGAAGGGACAGCCTTCCCACCGAGGAGGAGATGAGAACTGTGCTCTCAACACAGAAAACATCGGAGATTTACGCGAAGGCTTGTCGGCATCTTATGGCTGTCGACAAGACCTCCGACGTTTCAAAGGGGCTGCAGTCGACCCTTAGCACGGCGCTAAGGAGAGCGGCGCGGGAGGTCCAGGTCGCGCTGGGCGTCCTGATGGAGAGAGCGCGCAGCGCCTCGGAGGAACCGGTCCCCTCCCAGGAGCTGAGCGCCCTGAAAGCGTACGTTCAGACGCTTAAGAGTGGTAAGGAGAAGGCGGATGCCGAGATCGATGATCTCAAGAGATCACTCGCGGCAGCCAAAGCAGAGCTGGCCACTGCGAGGGCATCCGTCTCTCCGTCGCGCCGACCCCCTGCTCTGAAGCGCAAGCTCAGAAACAGGGACGTCGACATGGAGAAGGAGGAGGAGTCCGACCCGCCTGCACGGGATTCGGAGTGGTGCCCGAACATTCCGGCACCAAGCTCTGCTCTGAGAACAGTGGACAGGGGGACCTCCCCCTGCCCAACCGTAGTGGAGGACAACGCGGCCTCTAGTGGGCTTAGCCCACAAGAGGTTGAGGCTCTTCTGTGCAGGATCACAGAATTAAAGCAGGAAGTCGACAACACGCGGGCCGAGATGGCGGAAGTCCTGGACTCCTCCATCTCGGCAATGCAGAAATGTCGGGATGAGAATAGAGAGCTGCGTGGGCAACTAGAACTCCGGGGGAGGAATAAACCTCCATCAGCCGGGGTTCCGCGGGGGGTTAAAACTACGGGGGGTCCGTCGTCTTCTGGGAAGGGGGGGGGATCTTCTGGGGTGAGGGACTGTATTGGCTCGGGGGGGAACACGAACGAACTATGGTCGAAGGTCGTAGGAAGGAAGTCCGCGAGCGCTGATAAGCGCCTACCGCGGGCTTCCAAGGGGTCTGTGGCTCCGCTAGCCGGGGAGCAGACAGGCGCGGGTCAAGCGGCGAAGCCAGATAAGGGGCGCCGCAAAACATCGCGGAGGAAAAAGAAGAGGGGCCCGCGAGCGCCCGCAACCGCGGCCGTAACGGTCACGATTGCGGACAATGCGGGCAGTGGTCTGACCTATGCCCGGGTGATGGGCGAGGCGAGGGAGAAGATCTCCCTCCAAGACCTCGGCATCTCGGGGTCGAGGCTCAGGCCATCAATGATGGGGGGCCTTGTTATAGAGATCCCCGGAAAGGACCGCCTGTCCAAAGCTCGGCAGTTGGCCGAGCGGATGAAGGATGTGTTCAAGGAGAAGGAGGAGGTGAAGGTCACGCAGCCCCAGAAGACCGCGGAGCTTAGGGTCCGGGGTCTCGACGTGGCCTCCACCTCCAAAGATGTCTCCCTGGCTATCGCCGCGGAGACGGGGTGCCTGGAGGAGCACATTCGAGTGGGGGAGATCCGGCGCAGCTCGGACGTTGGCCCAGGCTCAGTCTGGGTCTGCTGCCCGATCTCGGTGGCCAGTAAGCTGGCCAGAGCAGGTAAGCTGCAAGTCGGGTGGAGCAGTGTCAGGGTGGAGACACTAAAGGCTCGACCCGTATTTTGTTTCCGGTGCCTCGGACACGGTCACGTCCGGGCCCGGTGCAAAGCGGCAGTGGACCGCAGCACCGCCTGTTACCGGTGCGGGGAGCTGGGCCACAGTGCCAAGGGGTGCACGGCGCAGCCCAAATGCCTGGCTTGCGCCGACCTGGGTTTGCCAGCCGCGCACCGATTGGGAGGCAAAGGGTGTAGACCCAGGCCTCCCTCGAGGCGGAAGGAGGACATGCCGCTCGCCGAGAGGGTAACTACAGCTTCCTCGAAGCAAGCGTCGTTGACGAAGGCGAAAAAGCCCGGTACACTCGCGGCGAAGCGAGTCCCTGCCGGGCCACCAACAGCATCGTCCTCTGGCCGACAGAAACCGGCCAGTTGTAGGGAGGAAGAGGAGATGGAGACCGACACTTAGTCGGCCTCGCAGACCACCATCCTCAATTCGGAGGATGGAGTAAATCCCCCAGTCAAGGGGGGTTTACGGGGACTGCAGATCCACAAGTCGGGGGACTTGTGGGTCATTGCACGTAGTCCCCCGTGAGGAGGAGAGTGTGGCGCGACACCCACCTCTCCTCATGAGGAGTGAGACAAACGTCTCCCTCCTCGCGAGAAGGGCGCGAGTCAACGCGCAGCCTGAGATGCTCTCGGATGTCATGCTTTAGCGGTTCCCGAGAGCATCTCGCAAGGCCGAGTGTCGCCGTCTGGTTTTTAGTGGGTCGGGGGTCGCTTACACCCCCAGCCCCACATAACCCACCTTGCCTCCCCCGAGGCGGGTGGGTATGCGGTTGCGCATTTTCCAGACGTAAAAAAAAAAAAAAAAAAAAAAAGGGGGTGCTAACAGCATCCCGTACCCGAGTAACGTCGGGTACATCAACTCCCCGAGTCTGGGGAGTTTCCCCAGTCCTGGGGAGCCCTCCCTGTGGGAGGAGGGGGCCCACTTCCCCTATAGAGCTTCGGCTCGTATGTGGTAGAGGATGGCGACCTTGAATTCAAACGCCCGGTGGCATGGCACCGTTAGGATTGGGCATTGCACGGCGCTTTGGCGCTTGCCCTCCCGCCATGTATTTGCGGCCCGGGCCGCGGGGTTCTTGCGTCGTTTTCTCGGGGGGGATGTTTTCGGGGGTTTTCTCCCGGGGGTGTTCCCCCCGGGGTCTCGGGGTGGGGTCTCGTGCGGCTGGGGCCGCGGGGGTGGGTGACCATCCGTGACTACCCGAGGGGCTTTGCCCGGAGGGTTTACCCGAGGGGCATCGCCCGGAGGGAGTCACGGTGGTCGGTCGCCGGGGCCGCTCGGACGTATTCCGAGGCGGGGCCCGGCGACAAGTGCGGCCTCAGGGTGCTGGTTGGGGGTCTCCAGGCTGGGTAGCCTGGGTCCCCGTCCCAGCGTCCCTGGGGTCGGCCGCGCCCGGGCCATCGCCCGGAAGGTACCACGCGGGCCTGCCGCTGGGGCCGCTCGGACTTATTCCGAGGCGGGGCTTGGCGGCGAGAGTTTGTACTCCTGGCCGGTCGGGACCGTTTCCCGTTCCGAACCGGCCGGCCGGGAGAGGTGGGGTCCCTTCCACTGGATGTGATTACCGGTGGGGGGACGGCTGGTCGCCACGGCGGGCAAGGTGTGGACGGGGAGCGGCGTCCTCACCCCAACCGTCCGTGGGGCCCCCCGGGTGGCGCCACTTGCCGCGGTGCCCCCTCTGTCGGAGGAGGGGGACCCCTGAAAACCCACAGGAACGTTAAAATTCCTGTGGGCCGGTAAGGGGCTCGGAGTCCTGTGCCGGGGTGCGCGTATTCCCCCCGGCCAGAGGCATAAGCCGGCCCCCCGGGAGTCCCGGGGTTGTGGGGGGCGACTCCGTCGTGATTCCGGTCACGTTTCGGGTCACGCTTCGGGTCGTCTCCCCGGCCGGCGGGAGATTCGCCGGCCGGTCGAGCCGCGGCAAGGAGTGGGATACATTACAATGAGCATCAACAAATCTACAATCAAAATTGGGGAGAATGAGGAGGTGAGGGAGGATGCGCAAGAAGATGCGCAAGCAGTGAGCGACAGCCTTGCTCCTGCAAGAACGACGGTGCAGCAGGTTCTGCAAGATTGGTTGCCGGACGGTGAACCATGGGAGACATTGCCCGCCAACATAGTGGCGAAGGCCGGGAAAAAAACCGACGGGGAGGATGCCTCCCTGATTCGATCCTTGGTGAATCTTCAGCGAAGATTGAGTCAATCACCGGTCCATAATCAATCGGAACGGGATACACGCTCAGACACAGAGCCTATGGAAGAACCACAATCTTCTGTGGTTAATAACAACAATGGTGATGCGGTGACAATCGATGCACCGGAACAAAGTGTAATCGATGTCTTCCCTCAGCATTTTCTTCTGAGCAAGGGAGAGTTAGGTAACCTTAGTGTAAACAATCAGGTTACTGGATCTGAAGTTAGCTATAATCCATCGCAAGAGATGGAGTTTGAAATAGACAATGCCTCAGTGGCATCATCCTCAGCTCAAGTTCTGGGGAAAAGGAAGAAACCGGATCGGGATAGTGATACGGACGATCCGACTCCACAAATCAGGAGGAGTTCGAGAACGAGCAAAGTCCCATGCGTTGCCACGGACGAAGAAACTTCCAGTAAGAGGATCACGCGTGGTACAAATGCGATCACTCGGAGTACGCATATCAATGTGAATACGGACTCTGAACCGCAATCACAATCGTGTTCCGAGGCAGAGGGTAGAGGTGCCAGGAAACCTCCTAAGAAACCTGGAAGAAGGAAGAGGAGCGTTGATGAGCCGACAATTGAGCAGAGGCTCCGCCCACTCCCGCAAAACATTGAGGAATTGGACCCCCGTCTCACAGATAAGAGCGTCGGCCATTGAATGGCTCGATGACATTGAAACGATTAGGGTTAATAGTAGCTATTAGGGTTACCTGAGTGGCCAAATAAGAAAGAGAGTCAGTGTCATCAAGGAAATCTTAAGAGTCTTTGGTGAGAAAATTGAAGATTCCGGTGATCCTGGTTATTTAAGGAGACGGAACACAGAGTTAGCTGCGGAACTCGCCTTATCGAAAAGGGAGACCGCCAAGCTGAGACGGGACGTGCAAGATCTCCAAAAGATAGTAGGAGATCTAAAAAAGGCTGTAGACGGAGGTCGATTTACTGAAAAATCAGAAAAAGCAACCTCCCCGATCGAGATCCCCAATAAGGGTTCTAAATCCAAATCTAAATCTAAGGAAAGAAAGGACATATCTGCAAGTCCTAGTGTAAATGTGGCTAATATGCAACTTACAGATGTGGTCATGAGACCCCCGTTAAAAGGTATCTCTGTGCCGATCCCAGCAGTTGAGAGGAGTACGCTGAAAGCGTATCAAGACGTTGATGCAGAACTATCACGCCGCATTGTAGAGTTAACCTCACAAAGAAAAGAGCTGAGGCAATCCCTTAAGGAACATGGTCAGAACTCCGCTCCAGGAGCTGTTCCTGCTCAAGTTGCACAAGTGGCTGCAGCGAACAGACCTAAGATAATTAGCAACGTTCAAGTTGTTGCCCCCAAGGGAAAAGTGACACAGACTTTACTCGAGACACAATCAAGTGATTCAATGGTTGTAAACAGTAAAAAGGACGAAGCCTGGCAACAGGTAGAGTCGAAAAAAGACAAGCGACAAAGAAGGAAGAAGGCTAAACAGGCTGTCTTGGATAGCCAAAAGTCCGGCACTGAAAAACCGAAAGGAGCCAATAGCGGTGAAGCTAAGAGGAGGAGACCTCCCAGAACAGCTGCAGTCGCAATAAGAGGAGTAGCAGATGGCTTCTCCTACGCTGCTGCCCTGAAAAAACTGAGAGAGGAAATTTCGCTCAGTGACCTACAGATAGACAAGCCATCCATAAGGCACTCGGCCAATGGTGGCATTGTGATCGAGGTACCTGGCAAAGATAAGGCTCTTAAGGCTGAGGCCTTAAAAGAGAAAGTTGCCGGCGTATTAGGTGAAACGGCAATAGTCACAAGACCCGTAGTCAAGGGTGAAGTTAGACTAATTGGAATAGACGACTCGGTCGTCACGGATGAAGTTGCGGACGTCATCGCTATTGCGGGAGAATGCAAATCCGAGGAGGTGAAAGTTGGCATAATAAGACCCATGTCCAATGGTTTGTTCACGGTCTGGGCTCAATGTCCCTTAGCGGCTGCGATTAAAGCAACCCAACAGGGAAAAATAAAGATTGGCTGGACAGTAGCCAGAATAGAACTTCTTAAAGCCAGACCGACCCAGTGCTACAAGTGCTGGGGACACGGACACCTGAGAGGAAAGTGCACCGCCACTGTGGATAGAAGCAAGACCTGTTTCAGATGTGGCGAGATGAACCATTCTGCACTGGCGTGTCAGAACCCAGTTAGATGCATCCTCTGTGTAGAACAAGGGAAAGATCCCAACCACAGAGTGGGTTCAAACCAATGCAAGGCAGACTTTAAAACAAAGCCCGTTGCTGGTTTGGAAAAGAGACCGGATCGGAGGCCGGTAGCGATGGAGATCGAGGATGAAACGGAAAATCCTCCAATGTAATCTGGGCAGAGGCTGGCAAGCCCAGAATCTGCTGGATCAATACATGGCGGAGTTAAATGTCGCCATTTGCGCGGTATCTGAACCACGCAATATACCGGACAATATCTTCTGGTATGGAAGCTGCAACAAGTTAGCAGCCATACATTGGAGACCTGTGGGGGCTTTTCAAGCCTGCTCCTTAGTCTACAAAGCTCGGGATTTCGTCGTAGTGGAACACGGTGGCATCAACATTATATCGTGCTACATATCACCAAACAGCTCCAGGGAAGAATTCCTTGCGTTCCTTGATGAGCTGAGCGTGGCAATCAGAATTTTGAGTGGAAGGACCCTCATATGTGGGGACTTTAATGCAAAGTCCTCACATTGGGGGTCAAAGCGCACCGATCATCGAGGCGAGTTGGTTGACGAGTGGGCCGCGGAACATGATTTGCGACTAGTAAATTCAGGTACCCTTCCGACTTGCATCAGACCACAAGGATGGTCGATAATCGACCTCACATGGTCAACTGCGGATATCCGCAGTATCATTAGTGAATGGAAAGTTATGCGTGATATCGAATCTTTATCGGATCACGAATACATACAAATGTTGATCGGTCAAGATGACAAATGTTCGAGTATAAAGAACAAAGATCATAGAAGACTAATATACCCGAGGTGGAATGTTAAGAAACTGGACGAACACAAATTTCGAGCAGTTGTGTCCTGGAACTGTGCAAACGCCAGTGAACTGGATGCCGAAGAAACGGCCGAACAAATGGCTAAACGGATCGAGCAAGCTATCCATCAAGCCTGCGATGCAGGAGCAAACAGGATAAAGAAGCATCCATTGAAAGAGCAAACGTATTGGTGGAGCTCGGAAATCGAGAGATTTAGAAAGATCTCGATAATGAAAAGAAGAGCTTGGTCTAAAGCCAAGCAAAGAGGCAGACGCCCGGAAATGACAAAACAACTCAGAAATGAGTATATAGACGCCAGAAGGGTTCTGAAACATGAGATCGATAAGGCCAAATTTCAAGCTTGGCAAGAACTCATTCAGACGATTGAGGATGATCCCTGGGGGTTACCCTATAAAATCGTTCTGAAGAGATTAAGGAGGTCATCTCCAAGTCTCACCGAGACCTTAAATGAGGATATAGTTGAGACCCTTTTGGAGTCTCTATTTCCCAGTGGCAGAGAATCTAACCCAGCGGAGGCATGGATAGATTGGCGATGGAACGAGGAGGAAGAAGAGGTCAACCTCATAACTGGTCGGGAAGTTTTCGAAGTCATCAAGCGTAAAGCTGGTGGCAATACCGCGCCAGGACCTGACGGGATCAAGGCTAAAATCCTTGGGAAACTGCCAGGAGAAATGATCCTCGACATTGCCGAATGTTTCAATACATGTCTTAAGGAAGGCACTTTCCCCGTGCGATGGAAAAGAGCTATGCTGGTTCTAATACCCAAAGGCGGGGACAACTCAATCGAGGAAATGCCGAAAGTCCGCCCGATATGTCTCCTCGATGAACTGGGCAAGGTTTTTGAAAAGACCATTGTAGATCGGCTTAACAAATGGATGAAGGAAAACCCAAGGTTCCAGCTCTCGGAGGACCAATTTGGCTTCAGAGAGGAGAGGTCAACTTGCGACGCCCTTGCACAGGTTCAGACCGCAATAGAGGAAGCGATTCAGCAGGACGGTGTGGTAATTGCGATAAGCATCGACATTAGCAATGCGTTTAATTCACTCCCGTGGCCTGTTATTAGGAAGGCACTCGAACAGAAAGGCTTTCCCGAGTACTTACGAAGAGTCATTGACAGTTATTTACATCAGAGAACTGTCGAATATGTAGATAAACAGGGCGATATTATTACCAGGCCAATGACTGCCGGAGTACCTCAGGGATCGGTCCTCGGCCCGACCCTATGGAACATTGGGTACGACAGCGTGCTTCAGGACGGCTGTGAGTATGGGTGTCGGACCATTTGTTACGCGGACGACACTCTTATCCTGGCGACTGCCGACACGATTGCTACGGCCACAGCGAGGGCCAATACACAGACGGCTCTTATTCTTAACAGAATAAAAAGATTGGGTTTATCGGTCTCAGCTAGCAAAACCGAAGCGGTATTGTTTCATGGACGGAGGAAGCCAGATCAACATCCGAGCGTTGTTATCGGTGACGAACTAATCCCAACCGGAACGTCGATGAAGTATCTTGGAGTTATCTTGGACAACAGAATGATGTTCAAAGACCACTTTGAGTACGTAGAGACCAAAGTCTCCAAAGTAACTCGAGCATTAGGCAGGCTCATGCCCAACCTAAGGGGCCTCAGAGAAGCTAAAAGAAGACTCTACGCCAATGTTGTGATATCAATTGTGTTATATGCCGCGCCAATTTGGTGCGACGCCCTGACAACGGCGAGACGTAATCGCGAGAGGCTCGATCGGCTGATAAAAATCACCAATTTGAGGGTGATATCGGCATACCGGACAGTCTCTCTCGACGCGGCGTCAATCTTGGCGAGAATGCCACCGCTCCACCTGATGGCAGCAATGAGGAAACGAGTATATGCGAGGACGGTCGATCTGAGACGGCAAAATGACTGGTCTCCGAAGGCAGCAGAGGAGATCAGAGTTTCCGAGGCTCTGCTGACAAGGCGACAATGGGAGATTTATCTCCGAAGACCTATGATCGCTGGAATCCGCACCAGGGACGCCGTCCTGCCTAACTTCTCAGCTTGGTTAGACAGGAAACATGGGAGAATGGCCTTCCATCTGACCCAACTGATGACGGGACATGGTTGTTTTGCCTCCTATTTGTATAGAATAGGTAAAATGGGATCGCTAGTGTGTGAACACTGTGACGAGAACAAGGTGGACACAGCTGAACACACCTTACAGGAGTGCGTGAAGTGGAACGTGGATAGAGATGTCCTGAAGTCTGTTATTGGGAATGACTTGAAACTGGAAACGGTGGTGAAGGCTATCACCTTGGAGGAGACAGCCTGGAGAGCGCTGACTCAATTTGCTGAGTCAGTTATGCTCAATAAGGAAAATCGGGAAAGGGAGAGACAAGCGCGCGAGGCACTGATCCCACCCGAGTCCAGCGATGAAGAGGAGTCTGACACTTCCACAAGTGATTCGTCACAATAAGGAAGTGTCGAATAGTGATGATCTAATCTGTATATAGTTTAGGTGTAAATAAGAGAGGAAAGATCATGCGCGTATGTGTATATCGATATATATATATACTAGAATAATCTACATAGGGATGGCTTAGTCTAGCTAATAGTTGGACTGGATTGGTTTAGCTCTAATTAGAACTAAGCATATAGGGATGTGCGCAATACTGCTTGGTATGTGTGCAATGTGTATATAGGTTTGCAGATATATGTAAATACGTTATGTATATATATGTATTATTGGGAGCTATACTCTATGTACCGTATAGCTATGTATTTAACTTAGCTCTGAGTGTGTATGAGTGTAGTGTATGTGTGTGTGTATGTATAACGAAGATATGTGTATGCATATGTGTATGTAAATATGTGTGTGTATATATGTATTTTAAGGAGATTACCGTGAGGAGGGTTTCGCAGTGAAACGCGAAGCTGGGTTGGGTCTGGGAACGTAATGCCGACAGCAGTTCTCCTGGGCCCAACATTGACCAGGAAGGAGGAATGCCTTCCGGTCACGGGCAGGGGTTTAGTGGGTAGGGCCGACCGTGGCTTGTTGTCCCTCGTGGGGGATTGGGTATTAACCCCGATCGACCACTTGAGACGTGGAGCCGCGACCGGAGGAGTCCCACATAACCCATGGGGCCGGCCCCATGGGTATCCGTAATGGATTCCCCTGCCCAGCGCCGTATCGCTAAATTAAAAAAAAAAAAAAAAAAAAAAAAAAGGTTAGGTTAGGTTAGGTTAGGTTAGGTTAGGTTCTCTCCCGTCCCCTCTCGTCGGTCGCCACCTTGTCGTGGTGAGAGGGCTCACCCAGTACACTGTCGTACTGGGTGCTAAGAGCGACCAGTACCAAGAATTCTTGGTACAAGGCCTTTCCATGCCTGGAAAGGCGGTATGCGTGAAGTTCTCATGATTGTCTAACGATGATCCTGACGGGCCATGCCGGCGGGGTTCGCCCCGGTAGGGCCACCCATGCCGGACGGGCCGTCGGGGGAGTAGACAAACATGGGGGCTATGTATGAATGAGTGTATGATGGCAGTGGGCGGCTGCCTAAGAGCCTAGGCCCACCGCCCTAGGGGAGCTCACCCCGAAATAAAAACACAAATATGGGAGGCAAAAAGACAAAGAAGGTAGTACCGGCCCAGAAGAACTCGGATGCTTCAGGGCCCGGCAGGGAGGGGGGTATAGTCCCGGCCTCTACCCTGTCGTCATCGAACGACGGGCAGCAAGAGGCAAAAAAGAGGGAACAGCTTGGGGCCCTTCAGATGGAGGAGCTCTTTGGACCAGAAATGGGTACTTGGTACGAGGAGTCTCTGGCCGATCGTCCTTCGCGCGATATTACCGCGAGATGTGTCGATGACCGATGTGATGCGGAGGAATTAATCCACAAGCTCGTGGAAAATATGGACATTACGGTGGACCAAGGTAAAATACTAAACGCATTGACGGATAAAATCAATGACATAACGGAGGGGACGATGGAGCTGGCTCGCAGGGCATGCTTGTTTGAGAGCGAATGCGAGCGGCTCAAGCGTCGGCCCGAGGTGAGGGTTTGTGATGCGGCCACGATGACGGAAGAAGTCATCGGTCGGGCCGCGTCACCGGAGACTCCGCCTCGGGACAAAATGAAGGATGGGCTGGAGTCCAGGCTGGACGACATAATGTCCAGACTGGATTCCAACATGGAAAGGCTCGCCTTGCTCGAGAAGGGGATCGCTGAGAACAAGACGGGTGCGAGGAGGAAGAAAGAGAGGATGGAGAGGAAGGAGCCGGACTTGTCCGGTTCGTCCTCTGATGGGGGAGATAAGGGGGAATGGGTGGAGGTTGTGGGGCGAGGTGGTGGAAAAAAGAGGAGAAGGGTTGTGGGGATTGTGGGAGCGGGGGTTGGCGTTGGCGTCGGCGTTGGCGCTGGTGTCAGGGGTAGTAATGGAGATGGAGTTAGGGTTAAGGGTGTTGCGGGGGCCGTGTCCCTCGGCGGGGCCACGGCCGCCAATGCAATGGGGACGGCGAGGTGCTACCGGTGCCTGTGCCCTGGGCACGTGCGGTACCGGTGCACCTCGTTGGTGGACAGGGGCGGACGGTGTTATCGCTGCGCCGCCCCTGGCCACAGGGCGTCGGAGTGCGTGGGCGGCCCTCGGTGTCCACTGTGTGTGGACCTCCGACGACCGTCTGCGCACCAACTTGGGGGGCCGGGATGCGCTAGGGCGGCGCCCTCGCGCATCCCGGGGGGAATGAGGAGAGAACCCGGCCGCGGGCTCGGGGGGGTTCCCTCGGCGAAACAGCCGAGGTGGAGGCCCCCCGGGCGCGTGGGCCTGACTGTCTCCCCCATTAAAGGGGGAGTGGGGGGAGGAGGGAGGAGCGCTGTGAGTTCATAGTGAGTAGAAGGAGGGACGGGGGCGCTTGGCCGCTTGCCCGCCCGCCGGCGGCTCGTAAGAGTTGGCCGGTGGGATGGCGGGCGGCCCTGCGTCCCCGTCCAGCCGGGGCGTCTCCTCGGAGAGGCCTCGGCGTTAGTGCCGGACGCCACTGGCCGAACTCCTAACCCCTTTGGGGAGGGGGGGAGTCATGGCGTCTGGCAGTGGGAGGGTGCCGCAGGGGGTCCAAGCTCCGGCTTGATCCCCATTGCACGCGGTTCCCCCCCTGCGAGGTAGGCGGTGGTTTGTGGCCCTTCCACCGGGAGTATACTCCCTAGGGGTTCTCCCGGGGGGAGGGAGCGGCCGCCGTCGAGAGAGGGGGCCTCCTTTGTTGTCGCCAAATCTAACCCCCCTTTGGGGGCGGAGGGAGCGGCAACATTGGGGGCCGGGGGGGGCGGCAGGGACTTAGGAGCGGGGGCTCCCGGGTCCCATTGCACGCCGCCTCCCCACGGAGGGGAGAGGAGTGGGGACCACCGAGATCCTGTCAACAGGAGAGCGAACTTGCAATAGGCAACATAGAGGCCTCGATCATCAAACAAGTAGGTGAGATGATCAATGCAAGATTCGCGGCGGTCGAGGAGAGGCTCCCACCGGAAAGGAGCTTTCGACCTCCGGTGGGAGCTTCTGCCAATAAGACAGTACCGGCAGGGGCGAAGGCTCCAAAAACATATGCTGCAGCAGCGGCTGCAAAATCCGGCGACGAGCCCAAGGAGAAGAGGGTGCTGAGGAGCAAGACTTGTCAACCTCCGCAACCCCCAAAGAACTCCGCTCCAACAAAGAGCGGGCCAAAAGTTGGCGTGACGGCAGTGCAGAAACCGAGGATTACTTTAATCCAAGAGGTCTGCACTGACGTCAAAATACTCTCTGCTCCTCATAACAGGAAAGAGGAGCAGGAGTGGATGGTGGCGGAGGCGAGGAAGAAGGGGAACAAGAAGAAGAAGGGGACGAAGAACTCCGAGAATCCTCCTCAGCCTATCAGGAAGGAGGCAAGAGCTCTACCGATAGTAGCGGCAGCGAATCGGGGAGCAGCAGCGAAAAAGGGTACAGCGGCAAAGGAGACCAGTGGAGCGGCTGAAAAAGGATCCAACCAAAGGTCAACATCCGCCCCCCCAGGAGAGCGGCAATCCTAATTAGCATGCCATCTCATGGGGGAAACGAGATGGAGACCACGGACGCCGACGGAGTGGCGACCCAACGGTCTTTGGGCGAAGCGATGGCCGGAATCCAGAAGGAGATTCGTCTGCAGGATTTCGGCATTTCGTCGTTGAAACCAAAGAGGGCCGCCACTGGGGGCCTATTGTACGAAGTGGCCGGGGAGGGGAATGCCGAAAAGGCGAAACTGTTGGCGGAGGCCTTGAAGAAGTCCCTTGAACCCAAGGGAATCAGGGTCTCCGTCCCTGTAAAGAGGTCGGAGATGCGTATCTCCGGCCTGGACGACTCTGCGACAGCAGAAGGCGTCTTGGCCTCATTGGCTGGGGCAGGAGGCTGTCTCGAGGGGGATATCAGGATCGGGAAAATATCCAGGTCCCCCCGGGACGGCCTGAGTTCTTGCTGGGCGCAAGTCCCGTCTATAGCGGCCAGTAAGATAGCGAAGGCTAGCCCACTGATGGTTGGTTGGACCACAGTGAAAGTGGAAGTACTGGAGGCCCGCCCGCTACAGTGCTTCAGGTGCATGGGCGCGGGTCATACTCGCGCCACATGTAAGGCTGAGACAGACCGCAGCGGTCTTTGTTACCGCTGCGGTAAAGATGGGTGGATGCACAGAGCGGCCTTGCTGCCCGTATTGTAAAGATCACGGGCGCAAGGCCGACCACAGGTACGGGGGGAGGGCCTGTGCCTATGCGAAAATAAAAAGGGGAGGGAACGGAAGCAAGCAGGAGCAGCCGAAGAAAAAAGAAGAAGGGGGGTTAAGGGGAAGCAAGTACCCGAGAAGCCAGCTCAAGTAACTGCTGATGTTGGGGAGGCTGGCCTGGAGGAGGTGAGCAAGGTGTAATTATGCCTCGTGACAATGCTCATCTCCTCCAGGTTAATATTAACCACTCGGCCAGGGCACAAGACCTGCTCATGCAACACCTGGCTGAGTGGGGCATCGACCTGGCGGTAGTGGCGGAGCCGTACCAGATCCCACAGCAGGGAAACTGGCTGGGGGACACTTTGGGCTCCGTTGCCATTGTTGGAAAAGGAGAAAGGGAAGCCCTACCATTATCCCTAATGGGGAAAGGGGAGGGCTTTGTGTCCGGAAGATGGGGGGAAACCGTCGTAGTAGGGGTGTACTACTCTCCCAATAGGGATCTCACCCAGTTCGAGGAGTACCTGGGTAGGTTGGCGGACGAAATAAGCCGCCACCTCCCGGGCCGGGTCTTGGTCATGGGGGACCTAAACGCCAAATCGGACGCGTGGGGTTCCCCCGTGACCAATGCAAGGGGTGAGATCCTGGAAGAGTGGGGGGCACAACTCGACCTTCTGGTCATCAACAGAGGGTCGGAGTTTACCTGCGTGCGGGACAACGGGGGATCCATCGTAGATGTCACATGGGGATCCCCTCAAGCCGCACGTATGGTAAGTGGCTGGCGTGTGATGGTGGGGTCGGAGACCCTATCGGATCATAGAAATATAAGGATGGAGGTCTCTGACCCCTCCTTAGGACGCCGGCCACGCCCCCGAGAGGAAAGACGCGGTGCACCTCTGCCACCCCGATGGGCGCTCAAGCGCCTTGATGAGGACGCCTTAATGGCGGCCGCCACAGCCAAGGCGTGGGAAGAACCTCCCGCGCCTGACGCCTGCGACGCAAACGAGGAGGCGGCCTGGTTCCGATCGGCAATGACGGAGATTTGCGATTCCGCCATGCCGAGGAGCCAGGCCAATCATAAGAAGAGGGGAGTGTACTGGTGGTCTCAGGAAGTATCGCGACTACGCGCGACGTGTATCCGTTCGAGACACCGGTACACCCACTGTCGACGCAGGCGTCACACTGCTGACGAGGCGGCCGAATTGTTGGAGGTATATAAAGAGGCGAAGAGATCCCTCCAACGAGCCATTAAGGAGGCCAAGGCCCGGGCCTGGGACGAGCTCCTGGAAACCCTCAATAAGGATCCGTGGGGGCGTCCATACCGGATTGTAAGGAAGAAGCTGCAGTCCGGTGGACCCCCGATCACAGAGGGTCTCCAACCCGACGTGTTAGAGGAGGTGGTCACCACTCTCTTTCCTCCGGACGCGGAGGAAGAGGGCGGGGACAGACCCTTGGGTCCAATAGTCCAAAATCAATGGACGGAGGACCTAAGGGTCACCGGGAAGGAGCTCGTCCAAGCGGTTAAGCGGCTCCGGGCTAAGAACACTGCTCCGGGGCCGGACGGAATACCGGGCAAGGCCTGGGCCATGGCCCTAGGCGTCCTCGGGGGCCGTCTGAGACAGTTGTTTGACAGTTGCCTCAAGACGGGACGGTTTCCCAATATTTGGAAGGAGGCCAAACTGGTTCTCCTTAGGAAAGAGGGGCGCCCCGTAGACTCACCTGCGGCGTACCGCCCCATTTGCTTATTGGATGAGGCGGGCAAGCTATTCGAAAGAATAGTAGCTGCCCGCCTCAGGGACCACCTATCGCGGGTAGGACCCGACCTGGCGGAATGCCAATGCGGATTCCGAGAGGGCAGATCGACGATCGACGCTATTATGCGCGTCAAGGCCCTCTCGGATGAAGCAACGGCAAGGGGCGGCGTGTTGATCGGGACGAGTTTAGATATCTCGAACGCGTTCAACACGCTGCCCTGGGAATGCATCCGCGAGGCACTCCGGTACCACCGGGTGCCTCGGTACATTCAGGATGTGGTCGGGGACTACTTCAGCGATAGGTGGATATCCTACACGGGGCGGTACCAAACGCCGCATCGCAGGAGGATGAGTCGGGGGGTTCCGCAGGGGTCGGTCTTAGGACCACTCCTGTGGAACCTCGGATACGATTGGGTGTTGCGGGGCGCACTTCTCCCGGGCATGCACCTAGTGTGTTACGCTGACGATGCGCTGGTGCTTGCCCGGGGCGACAATTGGGAGGGGGCCCGCCGACTTGCATCGGTGGGTCTGGCACTCGTTGTTGGACGGATCCGCGCTTTGGGACTGAAGGTGGCCCTCCAAAAGACCGAAGTTATTCACTTCAACGGTCCAAGGAGGGGACCACCTCGGTCCCATATAGAGGTAGAGGGAGTCCGAATGGAGGTGAAGCCCCATTTGAAATATTTGGGACTCACGCTCGACAGCCGATGGAACATTTCTGTCGCTTAGCCCCCCGGATAAGGGCAGCGGTCAACAGTATTGGTTGCTTGCTGCCCAACATCGGGGGGCCGAGGGAGAAGATCCGTCGCCTCTACATGGGGGCGATCGGATCCATGGCGCTCTACGGGGCACCTGTGTGGGCGGGCGACCTGATGGTACCCAGTCAAAGACTGCTGCTAGGTCTGCAGCGAAGGCTGGCCATCAGAATCGTCCGCGGTTATCGCACGGTCCCCGTGGAAGCGGCATGCGTGGTGTCGGGGTCGATACCCTGGACCCTGCTGGCGGAGGTGTACAAGGAACTGTACGAGCAGAGGAGGGACCTTCGCCAGCGGGGCCTGGCCCTGACACCGAAAGCGGCAGAAGTGGCCCGGCAAAGGGCAAGACAGCGCGCAGTGGAACGATGGTCGGAGGAACTACTCCGACCGAGGGCCGGTCTGCGCGCTGTCCAAGCAATTCAGCCGGTTCTATCGGATTGGCTGTCGAGAGATTTCGGACTCTCTTATAGGGTTGTGCAGGTGCTCACCGGGCACGGGTGCTTCGGTGAGTACCTGCACGATAAGGCGCGGAGGGAGCCAACGACGAAGTGCCACCACTGTACGGAAGTCAGGGACACGGCGCAACACACAGTGGAATTCTGCCCAGCATGGGCGGAACAGCGCCGTGCCCTGACCGATGCAATAGGGGGAGATTTGCAGCTCTCCAGCATCAAGGCCATGCTGGAGAGCAAAGAAAAGTGGAGCGCCGTCGCCTCCTTCTACGAGGACGTCCTAACGCGGAAGGAGGTGGCGGAAAGGGAGAGAGAGGAAGACCCGGACGCCGACCCGATGCGTCGCAAGAGGGCTGGCGTCCGGAGAAGGAGATTCGCCGCAGCCGCGGCGAGAGGATAGCGGGAAGGAGTTGTGCGAAGAAGGCGGGATCGGGAGAACAGTGTTCCCCAGATCCCGCCTCGGAGGGGGGGGAGAGTCGTTCCTCTAGGGGGACGGCTCTTCCCCTCGCGAGGAGGTTCTCTCGGGGACCGTGGCCGAATCCCAACCCCCTCTGGGGGCGGAGGGAGCCCGATCCCCGGAAGAAAACCAAAAGAGAGGCGGAATGGAGGGGACACGATCCTCGCCCCACGGGACGAGGTTCACGGGCCCCTCCCTCCCGCTTAGGGATACTCCCTCTCTCGAGGGGGTCTTCCGAGAGGTGCCCCCCCCGTGTCACGGCCGAATCCTAACCCCCTCCGGGGGCGGAGGGAGCCGTGACACGGGGGGGCGGAGGGCTCGCAGGATCTTTGGAGCGGGGGCTTCGGAGATCCACTGCACGCGGGCTCTCACGAGGGGGAAGAGAATGGGTGGCCCCATTCTCTTCCTTCCAGGACCGGGGTAAAACCCGGTCCTTTTATCAAGGTTTGGAGCGCAAGCTCAGCGTGCAGCGACTCCGGCGTATGCGAAAGCGATTCCCGGGGCCGCTGCACAAGCGCTCAGAGGGCCACCGTGTGGTTTTAGTGGGTCGGGGGAGTCCCCGGGACGCATTTGAGTCCCGGTGGGCGTTGATCCCAGCCCCACATAACCCTCTCACCTCCCCCGAGGTGTGAGGGTATGCGGTCGCGCATTTCCACACGAAAAAAAAAAAAAAAAAAAAGGTTAGGTTAGGTTCTCTCTCGTGGTGGAAGGCACCCCCATAAAGGTGGGGACCCATATCAAGTACCTGGGTCTCCACCTGGACAGCCGTTGGACTTTTGGCGAGCACTTCCGCCAATTGACCCCGAGGGTGGAAAAAACAGCGATGGCGCTATGTCGTCTACTTCCAAACCTCGGGGGACCGGGTGGGAGTGTTCGTCGATTATACGCGAGTACGGTCCATTCAATGCTGCTGTACGGGGCCCCGGTATGGGCGGAGAAGGTGTGCGCCACCCGCAAACTGAGGGACTCGATCCTCAGAGTCCAGAGGCGGGTGGCGTGTAGAATCTGTCGGGGCTACCGTACAGTAAGCGGTGTAGCAGTGGGGGTGCTCTCTGGAGTACCCCCTGCAGACTTGTTAGCCCGCATGTACGCCGAAGTTTATAGGTGTACACGCGGGCTACAAATGGAGGGGATTGTCATAACGGACCGTACTCGTTGTGCCATAAGAGTCCAACAGCGACGGGTCCTGATAGAGAGATGGACCGGCCGCCTCCAAGACCCGAGGCTGCCGGGCCGCAGGACCGTCGAGGCTGTCCTTCCCTGCCTGAACCAGTGGCTCGGCAGGGAACATGGGGGTGTCACGTACAGGATGACCCAGGTGCTCACCGGGCATGGATGCTTCGGTGAGTATCTGGGTCGCATAGGCAGGGAGAGGACAACAAGCTGCCACCACTGCGACCATCCAAGGGATGACGCCCAGCACACCCTCGCGGATTGTCCTGCGTGGGTGGGCGAGAGGGCTGACCTGGTGGCCGCAGTGGGGCGCGACCTGTCCCTGCCAATGGTAGTATCCGCAATAGTCGGTGCGAAAGAAAGGTGGGGAGCTTTTTCCTCCTTCTGCGAGAGTACTCGAAGGAGGAAGCGGAAAGAGAGAGGGAAAGGGCCGGGAGAAATACCTGGCCCTCAGAAGAAGAAGAAGAGAAGGATGAACAGGAGGAGATGGAAGACGGGGACGGGCCCCCTCTTTTCCCGCCATCGGCGAGCTTGCTCGTTTGTGGTGGCGGGAATCGGGGGGGGGCGCACCCCCAGTGTAAGAAGAAGGAGTAGCGAGGAGAAGGGGGGCGTGCCCCCTCCATCCCCGCCGTTGCTGGGCTTGCCCACTTGTGGCGGCGGGGATCGGGGGGGGTACGCCCTCAGAAAAAGGAGGAGAATAGGTGATGAAAGCGCGGAGGACGGGGGAGGGCCCTCTCTTTCCCCGCCATCGGCGAGCTTGCTCGTCTGTGGTGGCGGGGATCGGGGAGGGTCCGCCCAACACATACCCGCGTCACACTATGACGCGGGATGAGGTCTGCGGGTGGGGGCTGGGGACGTTTAGGTCCCAGGGCTCCGAGCGGGCACACTCGAGCCGTGACCCCGCCCCCCAAACTTATGGGAGGGCGCGGCGTGGGGTTGATACCGCCCTGCGCCGCAACCGCGAGAACCCGCGCTTACGGGGGGAAAGTGTCGCCTTCTGCGGCACTTTCCTTAGGAGGGATAAAGGCGGGGGGGGCGGCCAGACGGCATGGGATTCCAGCATCCTGGCCGTCCCCCATTAACGCCCGAGAAGGTATCCGTAGTGGTTTTAGTGGGTAGGTCTTGCGCCCCCTGACCGATCCATACGTGGATCGGCCAAGGGGGGCAAGGAGTCCCACATAACCACCCGTCCTCTACCCGGAGGCGGGGGTATCCATGAGGATTTCCACTACGAATCAAAAAAAAAAAAAAAAAAGGTTTAGCCTATATCTCTCTCGTGGGATGCGGCCTTGCCGTGGCGAGAGGGCTCACCCCTTGCAAGAGGATAGTCTTGCAAGGGGTGCTAACAGCATCCCGTACCCGAGTAACGTCGGGTACATCAACTCCCCGAGTCTGGGAGTTTTCCCCAGTCCCGGGGAGCCCTCCCTTTGGGAGGAGGGGGCCCACTTCCCCTACAGAGCTTCGGCTCGTATGTGGTAGAGGATGGCGACCTTGAATACAAACGCCCGGTGGCATGGCACCGTTAGGAGAGGGCATTGCACGGCGCTTCGGCGCTTGCCCTACCGCCATGCATTTTGCGGCCCGGGCCGCGGGGTTCTTGCTCTGTTTTCCCGGGGGGGTGTTTTCGGGGGTTTTTCTCCCGGGGGTATTCCCCCCGGGGTCTCGGGGTGGGGATTTCATGCGGCTTGGGCCGCGGGGGAGGGGACCAGCTGTGATCACCCGAGGGGCCTTGCCCGGAGGGTTTAACCCGAGGGGCGGCGCCCGGAGGGGATCACAGCGGTCAGTCGCCGGGGCCGCTCGGACGTATTCCGAGGCGGGGCCCGGCGACAAGAAGTACCCCAGGGTGCTGGTTGGGAGTTCCCAGGCTGGGTAGCCTGGGTCTCCGTCCCAGCGTCCCTGGGGGGTAGCCGAGCCCGGGCCACTCGGACGTATTCCGAGCTCGGGTCGGGCGCGGCGCGGAGGTCACGCGCGGTTACCCGAGGGGCTTTGCCCGGAGGGGTTACCCAAGGGGCATAGCCCGGAGGGTGCCACGCGGACCTGCCGCCGAGGCCGCTCGGACTTATTCCGAGGCAGGGCTCGGCGGCGAGAGCAGGTACTCCTGGCCGGTCGGGACCGTTTCCCCTTCCGAACCGGCCGGTCAGGAGAGGCGTAGTCTCTTCCGCTGGACGTGATTCCCGGCGGGGGGACGTGCTGGTCGCCACGGCGGGCAAGGTGTGGACGGGGAGCGGCGTCCTCACCCCAACCGTCCGTGGGGCCCCCTGGGTGGCGCCACCCCAGCGGTGCCCGCGCTGTCGGAGGCGCGGGACCCCCGAAAAACCCGTGTGCGGTGTCAAAGCTTCACACGGGGGAGTAAGGGGCTGGAGCCGGGCCAGGGGGGGTCTTTATCCCCTCTGGTTTCGGCATAGGTGGGCTCCCGGTGAGTCCATCGGGCCCGGCCGGCGGAGTGTGCCGGTCACGTTTCGGGCACTTCGTCGGTCGGTGGGAGATACGCCGGCCCACCGAGCCGCTGGGGGTAGTGGGATTAACTAAAAATGACGGATCTAATTACAACAAAAAAAATAAATACGGGCAGTAACCCCTCGTTTACAGCGGGGGAGAACGGAGAAGAAGGAGAGAACAGGAGGGCGACGAGGAACGGAGCAAGCTCGGCTCCCAACACCCCTGTCTCCACTACAACTGAGGGGGCCTTGACTCAGGAACGGGTCAGGAGTCTTATAGGGGATGCTTCTCCCAGAGTGGTTCTGGACCGCGTGCAAATGGGAACAGAGGAGGCTGTTGGGGGAACGTTTGTCCCTCCAACAGACTATAAAAAGCGGGAGAGACTCATGAGGGACAAACGCCGGAAGAACGTAAGGACGGAAGGCTATTCAAAGAAGAGGACGTTAGGGACATCCTTGACCCCTTTGTCTGCGGCGTTAAATAGCGACGATGAGGGGGATGCGGAGGAGAACCGGAGTAGAGATAGGTCCTCCCTCAACTCTGGTTCGGAGCAGGAGGAAATGGACATCATGGGGACTACTCCCGATGACGTCCAAAAATAAGGAAGGGAATGCCTTATAGCACAGGGCTGAAAATCGGCGTGCAAGCAGTTCGCCGCCAAATGAAGAAGGAGGAGGAAGAAGATACCTACCTCCAAGCGGATAGAGAGCTTAGAGAAAATTGGCTGGAGGGGTGTAGCACCCGCTCCATGCAGGTCCTTCTGGGATGCCCCTCTGAGGAGAGGATGGAGGACCAACGCGGGCTCAGGGATCTCACTGCCACAGAGATCGTTGCAGAGACAATGAAGAGTGTGGGGGCGATTAAGAAAATATCCACTTTTACGAAAGGCTACAAGGGTACCTCTCGTAAAACTCTCAGGGAAACTGCCGAGGTTTTTACCTCGGCAGTGATGGAATTATGCCGCCGGACACAAAGCGGCGAGTCTAGGAGGCTGTTAGAAGAAAATAACAGGCTTAAGGAAGAACTAGCCTTAACGAGGCAAAATATGGAAAAAATCTTAGGGGAGGTCCAGGTACTGAGGGGAGAAATCGCTTCCCTTCAACGAAGGGAGGCTTTCCTTGCCTGTACCCCCTCCCCCATGGAAATCTCCACCCAGTCTTCCCGAAAGGGAGAAGGAGCTGCTATGAGGATAGGGGAGGGAGGTAGTAAGCCCCCCATCACCACCCTGGGGGGAAATCCCAATTTCATCGCCATGGAGGCCAACATCTCTAAACGGATTATGGAGATGGTCTCGGCCCGTTTGGCGGTGGTCGAGGAGAGGCTTCCGGCGGATAAAGACTTCCGCCCCGAGCTCGGGAATTCCTTCTCTAAAAAGAGGGAACCGCCTGGGGCCGCCCCCCCGACATCATACGCAGCAGCGTTGAAGTCCGGGGGGAGGGTCCGGGAGGAGATGCTCGAGAGGGCTAATCCCTCTAAAGCTTCCACATCCCGAGAGGGGCGGAAAAAAGCTAAGGGCGCTGCGACAGCGTAGCCTTCCAAAGCCCCAGCAGCTCCACTAAGGAAGTCCGACACACCGCAGCAGACTAAGATAGCTGTGGAAAAGGGCAGCTTCACCAAAGTGGAATCAAGGAGGAGCAAAAGGAAGGCCAATAAGCCTTCCGTAGAAAAGGCGCAGCCCCCAAAAGGAAGTTTGCCTAAAGGGGGCAACGCCGAGAAGAAGAAGGGGACTCCTAATAAAGAGGAAGCAGTGCGCCTGAAGGCTGGGGATACCCCTCAGCCTCAGGCGAAGAAGAAAACCAAAGTCCACCCCCCCAAGAGAGCGGCTATACTGATTAGTATGGCCGTTCAGGGGGGGGACGCTATGGAGGTGACGGATTCCGCCGGGCAACCTGTTAATAGGCAACTCGGGGAGCTTGTAGCGGGGGTCTAAAAAGATGTTCGTCTCAAGGACTTCGGGATCCCCACTCTCAAGCCGAGAAGGGCTGCTACTGGCGGCATCCTCTACGAAGTAGTAGGAGAGGGGAGCGCAGACAAAGCGCAGAAACTTGCGGAGACCCTCAGGGCGGCTCTGGAGCCGAAAGGAGTGAGGGTCTCCGTACCCGTAAAGATGGCCGAGCTCAGGGTTTTTGGCCTAGACGACTCGGCATCCCCAGAGGGAATAGTCGAGGCCTTGGCCTCAACTGGGGGCCTGTCCTGAGGGGAACATCAAGGTGGGTAAAATCACCAGATCCCCTAGGGGCGATCTGGGGAGTTGCTGGGTGCAATGCCCGGCTCTTGCAGCCAGCAAGATCCTGCGCTCGGGTCCAATACAAATAGGATGGATCACGGCAAGAGTAGAAGCCCTGGCGGCTCGTCCACTGCAGTGCTACAGATGCATGGGAGCGGGCCACACCAGGGCCACGTGTACGGCCGAGGTGGACCGCAGCGGACTATGTTACCGCTGCGGAAAGCCCGGCCATACAGCTGCCGGCTGCACAGACCGGCCTTGCTGCCCGTTCTGCCGTGACAATGGGCGCAAGGCTGATCACCGGTACGGGGGAGGGGGATGCTCCTATTCCCGTGCCGGAAAGAAAGGGGGGGTCAAAAACTCAAAAGAGTTAAGCAAAGATAAGGGGAAGGAGAAAGAAGAAGGAGAGACAACTCCCCTCCCCCCCAAGGATGCGGCCCAAGTGGCCCCTAGGGAGAATTGCCAGGAGGAGGCGGCTGTGCAAACATAAATGTTGCACAATAGCCGCCTTCTCCAAACAAATATTAATCACTCCGCCAGGGCGCAGGACCTATTATTGCAGCACATGGCGGAGTGGAATATTGACTTGGCGGTGGTGGCGGAGCCATATCAGGTCCTCCCAAGAACAAATTGGTTAGGGGACACAGTGGGCTCCGTCGCCATTATTGGGGACAGGGGGTCAAATTCCCTCCCGCTCTCCATTGAGGGGAGCGGTGAGGGATATGTGATCGCAAAATGGGGGGAGATCGTCGTGGTGGGGGTCTACTTCTCGCCAAACAGGGACCTTGCCCAATTCGAGGCATATCTGGGACGGGTGGGGGCGAAGATTAACCGTTTCCTGCCCGGCTTGCTATTGGTCATGGGGGACCTCAATGCCAAATCTGGCGAGTGGGGTTCTCCCGTGACCAATGCAAGGGGCGATGTCCTTGGTGAATGGGGGACGGAGCTCGATCTCTTAGTCTTAAACAAAGGATCGACTCACACCTGTGTGCGGCAGAACGGGGGATCAATTGTCGATGTGACATGGGGATCTCCCAGAGCTGCGCGCATGGTGACCGGCTGGCGTGTGATGGGGGGGTCTGAGACCCTCTCTGATCACAGATACATACGGATGGAGGTCTCGGACCCCTCCTTGGGCAGTCAGCCGCGCTCTCCAGGCGGGGGTAGACCACTGCCCCCCCGATGGGCGCTCAAGCATCTCGACAGGGACGCCTTGAGGGTGGCCGCTATTGCAAAGGCGATGGAGGAAACTCCCGCGCCTGGTGCCTGTGACGTGGATGAAGAGGCGGCCTGGTTTCGAGCGGCCATGACCGATATATGTGATACGGCCATGCCGCGGTGCCAGGCCGACAATAAAAGGAGGAGAGTGTACTGGTGGTCCGCGGATATAGCGAGGCTCCGAGCCATATGTATCCGGACAAGGCGCAGGTACACCCGTTGTCGTCGCAGGCGCCATGAAGAAGCAGAGGCCGAGCTGTTGGAGGGATATCAAACTGCAAAGAAATCCCTTCAGCGAGCCATCAAGGAGGCGAAAGCTCAGGCATGGGACGAGCTCCTGCAGACCCTTGATAGGGACCCGTGGGGGCGCCCTTATCTGATCGTTAGAAAGAAACTGCGATCAGGGGGTCCGCCGATCACGGAGGGTCTCCACCCTCGATTCTTGGAGGAGGTCGTCTCCACTCTCTTCCCCTGTGACAGCGGAGAGGAGAGTGGGGAAGGACCAGCAGGTCCTGAGGTCCAAACTAACTGGACCGAGGACTTGCAAATAACGGGGGAGGAGCTCACCTGGGTAATCCGCAGGCTTCGGGCAAAAAATACCGCCCCGGGGCCTGATGGGATCCCAGGAAAGGCCTGGGATCCCATCGCGCTGAGCGCTCTCGGAGGCCGGATGAGGCAGTTGTTTGACAACTGCCTCAAAACGGGACGTTTTCCCCGCATATGGAAGGAGGTGGGACTCGTTCTGCTAAGAAAAGAGGGGCGCCCCGCGGACTCTCCCGCGGCGTACCGTCCCATCTGTTTGTTGGACGAGGCGGGCAAGCTCTTTGAGCGTATTATTGCGGCCCGCCTCAGACTGCACCTGTCGCGGGTAGGGCCCGATCTGGCGGACTGTCAGTACGGATTCCGAGAAGGTCGATCTACGATAGATGCGGTACTGCGCGTGAAGGCCTTCTCGGATGAGGCGGTCCGCCGGGGCGACGTGTTGTTGGCGACGAGCCTTGATATATCGAACGCCTTCAACACGTTGCCCTGGAGATATATACGAGAGGCGCTTCGCTATCACGAAGTGCCTCTTTATATTCAGGAGGTGATCGGGAACTATTATCTTAGTGATAGGTGCATCACATACAGGGGACGGTACAAACAGCTGCACACAAGGGAAGTATACTGTGGGGTTCCGCAGGGTTCGGTCCTTGGACCAATCCTGTGGAACCTTGGATACAACTGGGTGCTGCGGGGCGCCCTCCTCGCGGGCCTGCACCTGGTGTGTTATGCCGATGACACGCTGGTGCTGGCCCGTGGGGATAATTGGGACGAAGCCGCACGCAGATCGCGCGCGGGGGTGACTCTCGTCGTTCGCCGGATTCGCGCATTGGGACTAAGGGTGGCCCTCCAAAAAACAGAGATCATGTTCTTCTCCGGGGAACGAAGGGGAGGGCCACCCTGGTCCCATATCTCGGTAGAAGGGGTCCGAATGGAAGTAAAGCCCCAGATGAAATATCTGGGACTAACATTTGATAGCCGTTGGGACTGGAAGGATCACTTTCGTCGCTTGGCCCCTCGAATTAGGGCGGCGGTCAACAGTATTGGCCGACTGCTGCCCAACATCGGGGGGCCCAGGAGAGGACCCGCCGCCTCTACATGGGGGTGGTCGGGTCCATTGCGCTCTACGGGGCTCCGGTGTGGTCGGGCAGCCTGACAGTCGCCAGCGTAAAGTCGCTGCATGAATTGCAGCGGCAGCTGGCTGTCAGGCTTGTCCGAGCCTATCGCACCGTCCCCGTAGAAGCAGCGTGTGTGGTGTCAGGGTCGATACCATGGTCTCTGCTAGCGGAGGTGTACAAAGAACTGTACAATCAGAAGAGGGACCTCCGCGAGCGGGGACTGGCCCTGACACAAAGAGCGGCGGAAGTGGAGAGGGCGAGGGCCCGGCAGCGCGCGGTTGACAGATGGAAGGAGAAGCTTCCGCGATTAGGCTGGGGCGGACGCGCGTCGTGACGACCACGTTACAATGGACGGAGTTCACGCTAGTCACGGATCACAGACCGCTGGTATGGATGCACTCCGTAACAGATCCCACCTCACGACTCATCCGATGGCGCCTTAAACTCGCGGAATACGAATATAACGTAGTGTATAAGCCAGGTAAAATTAACGATAACGCCGACGCACTCTCCAGAAACCCTATTCCATCTAACTCTTTAGCTAAACGAAATAGAACAAATTCTACCCCTCGAACAGACTCGAGAGCTCTCCAGCTCAGAAGAGTCATTATTCAATGCTAAAAGAAAGAAAACCGAAGAAGCGCCTCGAGAAACCGAGGAAACCCCGCAACGAGCGGAAAACGATAATATAGATGATCCGCCGAACCCGCGATCTTCTAGCGAAACCGAAGCTAATGACGAATCGGGTGAAACAAGCGAGACCGAGAACGACAACAGTTCCGACCTTAGCGACAACGCCCCGATTTTCGACAACATAAACGAACCATTCGTCCAAGGAACTAGAATGGGACCACAAGTGGTACCTATTCCAGATAACTTCTCTACGCGAAAAGATAACCTTGTTATCTTCGTCACACAACAAGGCGTACCAGTCGACCGCGGAGCTCACATACTCCGAGAAAGTAAATCCTTGCCTATGATTAGAGGAGCAGCTCTAGCCAGGGCAAGAATAAACTGCGACGGAAATGGCCAAATTATATCGCTTGTCATTGAAGAACGCGAATCGGGAGCTACGGAAAGAGAGATACTAAAAGAATCATTTCGATCGCTTTTAGACGTCGTCAGGGAAACGGAGCTGTCGTCTATCTCGATAATCAGAGGCGACATCGATAATGTCCCTTGGGATATCGTATACTCATTGCTAACGCGCGTCTTAAGCGAAACCAATGTAAAAATATTTATTTGTAGGAATGAAATCTCCGTCCCACCGGAGGACGAAAGAGAAAATATTATTGCCGAAAATCACAACTCGGCGATTGGCGGCCATAAAGGTATTTCCAAAACATACCAACGTATGAAAAAGCGCTACCAATGGAACGGCATGAAAACCGATATCCAAACGTTCATCAAAAATTGCCGCCCTTGCCAACTAAAGAAACTGGTCCGCGTAAAAACCAGACAACCCATGATATTGATAGATACACCTGACGCGGCCTTCGACAAGGTCTCGATGGACATCATGGGTCCATTACCCGTTACGCGAACTAACAACATGTATATACTCACTGTACAAGACCTCCTAACTAAGTATTCTTTAACGATCCCTTTGCAAACGCGATTAATGTAGCAGACGCATTCACGAATGAATTAATATGCGTTTTCGGAGCACCGAAAGCTATATTAACGGACCAGGGATCGCATTTTCTAAATAGCCTAATGCGTAATATAGCGAAGAAATTTAGAATTAAACTCTTTAAAACTACGGCCTATAGGCCGCAATCTAATGGCTCAATAGAGCGCTCCCACCACGTTTTGTGGGAATACCTAAAACAGTACGTAGATAAAAATAACGAATGGGATATACATATACCTAAAATTAGCATCATTCTCCTATAATACGAGCGTACATGAGGGGACGCGATACACCCCTCACGAGTTAGTCTTCGGGAGGATAGCCAGGGCACCTTCCAGCAATCCTGACGTCGCCGACGTCGCGGACGAAAGCTATGCTAACTATCTCACAACTCTTTTTAACAAATTAACAGACATTCAGGCTATCGCCCGCGAAAACCTAATTGCCGCTAAACAAAGATCAAAAATTTATTATGACCGTAGAGTTAATACTCGACAATTCAGAGCAGGAGACTATGTATATTTGTTGAAAGAACCGAGCAAAGGAAAATTGGGCGACCAATACACGGGTCCTTATAAAATAATTAATCTTTTAGGAAATCATAATGTTAAGTTAGCTATAAGTAGAACTAAAACAAGAATTGTACACGAGGATAAATTAAAAGCCTCGCCGCATCGGGCCCCCACCGAGGAAGACCCCCACTCCGAACCAGACGACTTGGATGCCCCGGCGGAGGACCGGCCAGTAGTCGACAAACCCCAGTAGAATGAAGACATACGTAACCATCTTAGCTATAACCGTACTGTTAGCCTCAGCCTCAAACGGGCTAATAGGCTATGATTGCGGTGGCCGCGGTTTAAATATCACTACGCTCTCCCTATTGGACATAGAAGAATGCAAAGTCGACGACATCGAGCCAAAGAAGGAAGAGGTCTACGTACAATTGCTACAACGAGCTTCCCGTCACCCACCAGAATAAATCCCTTTTCCTATTACCCAGATCAAAAATACAATCACAAAATCTGGAACACTCAGGGACTGCAACGGACTTCTACCAGCGTTGTATCAAATCCGCAGCACCTGGTATCGACTGACGCCAAAACTCGTGGAATCAATGGCGCCGTCAACGATCAAACCGCTAACCAAACCATCATGGAAATACGTGAGTCCCGACTCACTCGCCTCTAGCGGCATCTACACCAGCGAGGACCTTGATCGCCTCCGCGATCATATCATGTTTCCCATGGAAAAGCCCTCTATGCTCAACACGATTGCCAGAGGAGCATTGGAACATGATCCAACATTTTCTCTTAAGGGGGGAGGTGTCACGTCCGGTCACATAAAATTTTTACTTTCACATGAAATAAATTCTAAGTCCTCTAAGCGCTGTTTGAAAAGCGCGCCAGTGCCGGCCATGATGCCTAACTCAGCCTAGTGACTAGGAGAGGCGCTGCGTAACGTCTAGGAACTTCCCACTACGGGGAAACGCCCCCGCTACACCGAGCGTCTCCCACTCTCGGGCCGCCGCAGCGCCGAGCCACCGAAAACGAAGGACCTCAGAGCGGTCCCAAAATCCGGCAGATCATATCGCGACTCCGACTAGAGCAGTCATACCTTGAACGCTCTCCTAATTCTAAATCTAATTCAATTCTAACATTCTAACTCTAATATTATAAGTCCTAACTCTAGTATTAAAACTTTAACTTTAGTTAACTTTGTATCGTGCAGTGTTAATTTAGAATAAAAGTGTGTGTTTCATTTATAATAATTCTCCACATTTATTTTAAACAATTCCAATTCCAATTTCACGCGTTTCCAATATAATATTTTGCTTTAATATTATTACTATTCTAATATTACGATTTTAGTATTTCTAAAATATTCTAAAACGAGTTCTTCCAATCTGCACGTGTAGTGAAAATCTATTATATAAATAATTTTCTTAGTGGAATCCAAGCTGCGACTTAGAGAGGACGAACCGCTCGTCGCTGCCGCACGATTTCACTTTTCTTATAATTTCTGAATTCTGTTCTGACTACTTCGAGAGGACGAACCGCTCGTAGTTACGCACTGGAACAATAACCGACAGTGAGGACCGCCGCACGTCGACTTATTGTAAAAGTGACGCAATATTCATAATGTTTTATATTATAAATCATTATGCCTAAGACACGCCGTGCAGGCAGGAAAAACCAACTTCGCCGTTTAACCGCGCGACTCTACTATCCGGCATCATCGAGTGAATATTCAAATCTCATCGGCACCTACTATCATAACGACTCAGAGTACGATAATTTATTTGACGGAACCGCGCCGTTCGCTGTTAATAATAAAGACGTTAAACTGAGAAAGTGGCCAGTGCAATTGACTCCAATCGAATTCGAGAACCCTCGTATTCCGAGAGACGACATCCCGGACAACGATCCTCGTCGCACCCGGTATTTGCAAATCAGGGCGGACATCTGCACACCCATTACGACGCGCCTATTCCAGAGCATCGGGGAACCACTGTCCACCCCCCAGAGATCCACTAAGGTAAGTCTCAACTATTATAAACAATTGAAATAAATAATAAAATTCAACGCTAAGATTCTAGTACTAAAGAATAAGACTATTTGCCGTCACAAATAGCCAAATTATCGAAATAATTTCAAACACGTGCGTGTATAATTATTGTTTAAACATATTTAAAATTAATATTTTCTACGAAATTTGAAATATAACTTTACACGTGGTCTTTAGAATATTCGTAAAGACTCTTGGAAAACTGCGTTTTCCAAGGGCCATAAAAGTGAAACTCTGTTTTTTGCCTAGGGTCATAAAACTGACCCTTAGACCCTTGATAAAAAAAAGGGATCTCGACGATTTCTCTTTTGCAAACTAAGCGCAACTAACGTAGCACACTCAATGAATATTCTAGAATTCCAAATAAAATAACGCGAACGTTTTATTCATTTATTTAATTCCATTTATTTAAATAATTCACCCATGTGCCCAATAAGGCCTCAGTACCTCATCGCCACGTACATCTTGCCTCTTCCCGAAGAGGAAGAAGATTGAACAGGGAACCCCTTACTGCCAAATATCAGTCGGGTTTATTAATAAAGAAACAAATGCCGCCCTTTGTGTAGACTGCCATATGCGTTTACGCGGTACTGCTCGAAACGAATGGTTGAACATTGCCAAACATTTGCTCGTAATCGGTAACTTACCAACAGTACTCTGCGTTGATACCACTGCTT
>NW_028141278.1:0-104020 GCF_030444845.1 Prenolepis imparis
AAGCAGTGGTATCAACGCAGAGTACTCGCGCATTTCAAACGGTGTTATAAGAACTTAGAATTATTTTGCATAGGAGTGAAAAATTTAAGTAGCCGGACGTGACAGTATCCCCGGAGTAATTCCGAAATACGACGTAAGCAGTGGTATCAACGCAGAGTACTGGTCGCGATTTAAATTTCGTAAAATTTACGCCGCAACTGCACCCCCGGACGTAACAAAACTGGTGACAGCGGTGGGATACTGAAATTTCCGAGCTATGGTCGGGACGCGCGGAAGACAGGGAGATAAGGAAGAATCGGTTGAAAAGGAATTCGCGGGAAAGGAATTAACTGAAGCACAGCTCGCGGATATACAAGCAAAATTAAAGCAAAAGGAAGTCGAAATTATCGAAACTCAAAATCGTATTAGAACTAGGGAAGCTCTCGCGAAAACCAAAGAAATCAGCCTAAGAGAGGAGGCCGCACTCCTCGAAGAGCAACGGAAAAGAGCAGATAAACGAGAACGCGAAATCGAAACGCTCCGCGAAAATATGGAAAGGAATCCGGGAAAGAGCCAACCCCAGGGCACCATCCCTGAGGATATGAATTCCCTCAAAAACGATCTCCTCGCGGAAATCGAAATATTACGCAATGAGGTGAATCGGCTGCGGCGAGAGCCCAGTCCGTCTATCAGACTCTCGGGCCAACCTCTACTATCGCTCGACGACTCCGCCGGGCATTCCGAGTTACTTTCCGGACGACCCCAGTCCCCCAAGGTCTCCTTTCGCGAAGCGACCGAAACCGTGCCTACTTTCGACGGTTATAATATACCGTTAAGGCAATTTACACGGGCATGCCAACGCGCGAAAGAAATAATTCCCCCGACATCCGAACGCAACCTCACCAAACTCTTACTTAATAAGCTTAGCGGGCGTGCCTATAGCGCCGTCGAGGGGGAGCCCTGCGAAAGCATCACACAACTGATCGACCTATTAAATAACGCATTCGGGCCCGCGAAAACGATCGATCAATACAGGGGAGAACTTAGTATCGTATACTTAAAACCCCAAGAGCACATGTTAGATTACATCAGCCGCGTCAAAGATCTACGATCCGCGATTTTAGACGCCGAACGCCGCGCAATGGGACGCATAGATAATGAGACAGCCCTAAGAATCGACGAACTCACGGCACGATCCTTCTGCGAAGGACTCCCTCTGCAGTACAGATTGCAGATGGACAGACGATTATACTCCGTCCCGTCTGAGGCGTTCGCGAGAGCGAAAGAACTCGCAAAACGGGAAGAAATAGACCGCGATCGATATAAAACACGTGACCGCCGCGAACCCGAACCACCGCGAAACGAACATACGCGTCGGGGATACGCTAATACGCCTCCGCGTAACGAAAATTATTTTCGGGAACGCTATCCGAACAATACGCGTAACGATCCGGTGAGATTCTCCGACGAACGCCCAACATATGGCGATAGACGCCAAAATTACAATAATACTAACACAAACACTAATGCGCTGTCACGTCCGGCTACTTAAATTTTTCACTCCTATGCAAAATAATTCTAAGTTCTTATAACACCGTTTGAAATGCGCGCCAATGCCGGCCATGACATCTAACTCCGCCTAGTGCCTGAGCGCGGCGCTCCGCAGCACCTGGGAACTTCCCTACCACGGCAACTCCCTACTCTAGAGAGTTCCCCCACTCTCGGCCGCCGCAACCGAGCTGCCGAAAACCGAAGGACCTCAGAGCGAGCCCAGAGGAGCTCAGTTCTAATCGCGCCGTCAAGCAGAGCAGTCACCTTTAAGACTCTCTCCGAATTCTAAAATTCAAATTCTAACTCTAAGATTCTAATTCTAATTCTAAGACTCTAACTCTAAGATTCTAACTCTAAAATTTAACTTAGATACTTTGTATTACTCGTAGTGTTATACTAGAATAAAAGTGTTATATATATATATATTCTAAATTCATTCTAAATTAGTTCCAACCTCGTGTATCTCCAAGCCTATATTATTTCTACAACGCATCTCGAATTCTCTCGCCTGCACACGTCGAATAATCCATTCCTAACAAATTATTATTCTATAACATAGAAATATTTTCTGAACCTCGTAGTGATTATTCAGAGAGGACGAACCGCTCATAATCTCTCGCCGAAAGCAACAACAAACAGTGAGGACCGCCGCACGTTAATTATTGCAGAAGCAAAACGACGTTCAGAACGTTTAAATTTTACAATGCCTAAAACACGCGTCAAATAATCCATTCCTAACAAATTACTATTCTATAACATAGAAATATTTCCTGAACCTCGTAGTGATTATTCAGAGAGGACGAACCGCTCATAATCTTTCGCCGAAAGCAACAACGAACAGTGAGGACCGCCGCACGTTAGTTATTGCAGAAGCGAAACGACGTTCAGAATGTTTAAATTTTATAATGCCTAAAACACGCCGTGCAGGAAGAAAGAATCAACTACGGCGTATAACAGCACGATTACATCGCACTGAATCAACACGTGGTCTCTCTAATTTCATTGGAATCGACTATCATAACGACGCGGAATACGATAGATTGTTCGGCGACTCCGTGCCTTTTAGCATTAATAATAATAATAATAATCACGCGGACGTTAAATTACGGGAGTGGCCTACGCAATTGCACGCGATCGAAATCAAGAATTCCAAGGTGCCATTGAACGACATCCCGGACAACGATCCACGCCGTACAAGGTATCTGCAGAAAGGTCTGGCATCCTGTACACCCTCTACAACGCGGGTACCCCGGATCATCGCCATCCAGTCGTTGTCCATTCCTTGGAAATTAAATAAGGTAGGTGCTCAAGATATTTCTTTACAACACGAGCCTCCCTTCTGCCCAGGAACCCGCGAAATACAAGAATCTATTTCGGAAACTACGTCTACGCATTTTTGAATCACTTAACAATAATAACTAATAAATTCTCTTGCAATTTTAGAAATATTAGCTTACCACGTGGTTTCCAGAATATTCTCTGCGCGTCTTAAATTTTCTCATCTCCCAAAAAGAGAAATCGTGCGAAACCTTTTTTTTTATCAAGGGTCAGTTTATGGCCCTCATAAAACTGCAGTAGGTATCCTACAGTCAACCCTTTGGAAAATTCTAAATCTTTCCAGAATATCTAGAAACTTCGTGAACGTGTTAGAACATTCAAATCGACCTCATGGCAACTATTTATTTTAACTAACATTAGTTTAAACAATTAACTCCTATGTGTCCAATAATACCGTCACACTTGGACATCCCCACCACTTTGCTCCTCCCCGAGGATGATTCCGAGGAAGAAATTATTGAAGAAACCCTAAATAACCTCCCGTATTGCCAACGGATAATCGGTTTTATTAATAAGGAAACAAGTGCCGCTCTCTGTACGGATTGCCGTATGCGTTTACCTATTGGCGTGCAATCTGAGTGGTTAACTTGCGCTAAGCATCTCCTCGTTATCGGCGACGTACCGACCGGAGTCGTTTGC
Organism: Prenolepis imparis; assembly: GCF_030444845.1. NCBI lineage: Eukaryota > Metazoa > Arthropoda > Insecta > Hymenoptera > Formicidae > Prenolepis > Prenolepis imparis. The sequence goes on from NW_028141278.1 coordinate 3,508, forward strand.
TCAGTCTGCAATTTTTACCGACTGTCGACAACACGTGACATCGACCACCCTTGTTATCATTGCCAACGAGCTTACCTTCTGTACCGCCGTGGTGAAGAACCCTACCGTATCGACTCGGATGGTAATACAGTAATCACTATTTTCCACTCCGTCAACGATTCACTCGAACGATTCCGCGGATACATGGACTGATTCGTCGGTAATCGAACCTATACGAAACGCTCCCTTTCTCCCAAAACGCAACCGTGACCATAAAGGAAATACCTGTCGTCGTGGGTATCCCCGGAGTAATTCCGAAATACGACGTAGTCCGCCCCGCAGTTCGAGTTCGTAGGTCGCGATTTAAATTTCGTAAAATTTACGCCGCAACTGCACCCCCGGACGTAACAGCGCCTACTCGTTACAACGACCGTCGCAATAAATGGTGCCGCTATTGCAAAAACAACGGGCACGAGAGCATCTAGCGAATGCCCATCACAACCGATACAATCTACATCAGGTTTTTTATCTTCGTAAATCCTCTGAGAAACTCCAGCGGGTTTCTCAGAGGATTTACGAAGTAATAACATAATTAATAAACCATAGCTGCTTTGGCGACAGAATCAAAATGATTCACAATCAGATTAAAATAATCCGTGCGTGTGAACATTTGTATTAAAATATTAATTACCTGCAATAGCAGGTGCGCCTAAAAAAAGACGAGTTGAGAATATTCTAGAAAATTATATTGATAATATAAAGCAGGAAAGGGAGACTACAAAAAAAGAGCGAAATGAAGAAATAAAGAAAAAAGAAGAAATTAGAGAAGCAAAATATGAAGAAAGGAAGAGAGAGCGTTAAAAAAATGCATCAAGATAACATGGAGGTACAGAAATTACTACTTGCCGTCCTGCAGAATTTAGCAAATAAAAAGTAAGTAAATCGAAACGATTAACGTTAGTGCAATACACTGTGATATTTATATATTCTGTATATTTAAAGGGTGCAATTTAATCAGCAGAATGATTAAATTTCTTTCCATTATATATAAGAAATACGCAAAGCAATCTGGGTGAGGCTGGATTACGATGCGCGAAAAATGTGATAGAGTAATATTAAATGCACAGGGTATCATTTATTAATTCTCGCCCACTAAGTAGATAGCGTTATTCCTTATCAAAAATAAGTTGAAAAGTCCTGAATAATTTTAAATAATAAAATGATAATTTTAATAATTTTTAATAATTTCATAAGTCCGGCGCTGTTTGATCGTACTTTACTCAATAAAAATTCTTCAGGACTTTTCAACTTATTTTTGGTAAGGAATAACGCTATGTACTTATGGCTTCTGCACACAGGACGCGGAAACGCTTGCCGCGCGGCAAGAAGCGACGCGGTAGTCAATCAACGTACCGCTTTTTAATAAGAGCTGTATGTTTATTGGCTACCGCGTCGCTTCTTGCCGCGCGGCAAGCGTTTCCGCGTCCTGTGTGCAGGAGCTATTAGTGGGCGAAAATTGTACGCTTTTGAGAAGAATGAAATAAGAAGTCATTAAGTTCGGTATATTACCACTGGTGATTTTTTAGTTATGTCACGTCCGGCTACTTAAATTTTTCACTCCTATGCAAAATAATTCTAAGTTCTTATAACACCGTTTGAAATGCGCGCCAATGCCGGCCATGACATCTAACTCCGCCTAGTGCCTGAGCGCGGCGCTCCGCAGCACCTGGGAACTTCCCTACCACGGCAACTCCCTACTCTAGAGAGTTCCCCCACTCTCGGCCGCCGCAACCGAGCTGCCGAAAACCGAAGGACCTCAGAGCGAGCCCAGAGGAGCTCAGTTCTAATCGCGCCGTCAAGCAGAGCAGTCACCTTTAAGACTCTCTCCGAATTCTAAAATTCAAATTCTAACTCTAAGATTCTAATTCTAATTCTAAGACTCTAACTCTAAGATTCTAACTCTAAAATTTAACTTAGATACTTTGTATTACTCGTAGTGTTATACTAGAATAAAAGTGTTATATATATATATATTCTAAATTCATTCTAAATTAGTTCCAACCTCGTGTATCTCCAAGCCTATATTATTTCTACAACGCATCTCGAATTCTCTCGCCTGCACACGTCGAATAATCCATTCCTAACAAATTATTATTCTATAACATAGAAATATTTTCTGAACCTCGTAGTGATTATTCAGAGAGGACGAACCGCTCATAATCTCTCGCCGAAAGCAACAACAAACAGTGAGGACCGCCGCACGTTAATTATTGCAGAAGCGAAACGACGTTCAGAACGTTTAAATTTTACAATGCCTAAAACACGCGTCAAATAATCCATTCCTAACAAATTACTATTCTATAACATAGAAATATTTCCTGAACCTCGTAGTGATTATTCAGAGAGGACGAACCGCTCATAATCTCTCGCCGAAAGCAACAACGAACAGTGAGGACCGCCGCACGTTAGTTATTGCAGAAGCGAAACGACGTTCAGAATGTTTAAATTTTATAATGCCTAAAACACGCCGTGCAGGAAGAAAGAATCAACTACGGCGTATAACAGCACGACTACATCGCACTGAATCAACACGTGGTCTCTCTAATTTCATTGGAATCGACTATCATAACGACGCGGAATACGATAGATTGTTCGGCGACTCCGTGCCTTTTAGCATTAATAATAATAATAATAATCACGCGGACGTTAAATTACGGGAGTGGCCTACGCAATTGCACGCGATCGAAATCAAGAATTCCAAGGTGCCATTGAACGACATCCCGGACAACGATCCACGCCGTACAAGGTATCTGCAGAAAGGTCTGGCATCCTGTACACCCTCTACAACGCGGGTACCCCGGATCATCGCCATCCAGTCGTTGTCCATTCCTTGGAAATTAAATAAGGTAGGTGCTCAAGATATTTCTTTACAACACGAGCCTCCCTTCTGCCCAGGAACCCGCGAAATACAAGAATCTATTTCGGAAACTACGTCTACGCATTTTTGAATCACTTAACAATAATAACTAATAAATTCTCTTGCAATTTTAGAAATATTAGCTTACCACGTGGTTTCCAGAATATTCTCTGCGCGTCTTAAATTTTCTCATCTCCCAAAAAGAGAAATCGTGCGAAACCTTTTTTTTTTATCAAGGGTCAGTTTATGGCCCTCATAAAACTGCAGTAGGTATCCTACAGTCAACCCTTTGGAAAATTCTAAATCTTTCCAGAATATCTAGAAACTTCGTGAACGTGTTAGAACATTCAAATCGACCTCATGGCAACTATTTATTTTAACTAACATTAGTTTAAACAATTAACTCCTATGTGTCCAATAATACCGTCACACTTGGACATCCCCACCACTTTGCTCCTCCCCGAGGATGATTCCGAGGAAGAAATTATTGAAGAAACCCTAAATAACCTCCCGTATTGCCAACGGATAATCGGTTTTATTAATAAGGAAACAAGTGCCGCTCTCTGTACGGATTGCCGTATGCGTTTACCTATTGGCGTGCAATCTGAGTGGTTAACTTGCGCTAAGCATCTCCTCGTTATCGGCGACGTACCGACCGGAGTCGTTTGCTCAGTCTGCAATTTTTACCGACTGTCGACAACACGTGACATCGACCACCCTTGTTATCATTGCCAACGAGCTTACCTTCTGTACCGCCGTGGTGAAGAACCCTACCGTATCGACTCGGATGGTAATACAGTAATCACTATTTTCCACTCCGTCAACGATTCACTCGAACGATTCCGCGGATACATGGACTGATTCGTCGGTAATCGAACCTATACGAAACGCTCCCTTTCTCCCAAAACGCAACCGTGACCATAAAGGAAATACCTGTCGTCGTGGGTATCCCCGGAGTAATTCCGAAATACGACGTAGTCCGCCCCGCAGTTCGAGTTCGTAGGTCGCGATTTAAATTTCGTAAAATTTACGCCGCAACTGCACCCCCGGACGTAACAGTTATTAGCTTATTAGTTTAGTAGTTTATATAGTTCATTAGTTTAATTATTACCTCGTATATCCACCGAAAGAACCAAAGATAAGATCCCTCCCACGCGCGCGCACGCACACACACGCACATACATACACACACACACAGAGGAAGAGAGAGCATACTACAGTTTTTATTTGTGTTAAATTATACGAAATATGTTATTAATTTAACGGGTGCGTCCCGATTTCAGATGTACAATCCTAAAAAAGAATAAAAAGTATTTTTATACTTATATATATATTTTTATTAATAATTATAATCTCATTCGTAGCGCATTCATAATTGTTAATCGTTTCTCTTTTCCTAATTCTGTATCGTGGTGTATATTAACAAGGTTGACTTCTTCATCAAGATTGAATTGTATACCCATGGGCATTTCATCATTTTGGAATACGCAAATATTGTGTAACATACAGCATGCTAAAATAAATTCTGGAACTTTTTTTATGTTTGTTAATGGCAAACAGTCTAAAAGTATCCTAAAACGCATTTTTAGGGACCCTATAGCACGTTCAATTGCCATTCTCGTGGACGACAACAATAATTAAAGTTTTTTTGCCGATCTGTCAAATATCCATTATTTCGAAAAGGCACCATTATGTGAGGTTGAATGGGGTATGCAGCATATCCGATGATATGTGAATCATTGGGGAAATATTCTTCAGGCAATCGAACAAACCGGGCTACTGGCGAGTTTCGAAAAACTCGAGAGTCATGGACCGATCCAACTTGTCCAGCATATACAAGTGTAAAACGACCAAGAGAATCACATATTACTTGCACGTTAATGGAATGGAAACCTTTTCGATTGATATACTATTGAGCATCTTTAGGAGGAGCTCGGATTTTAATATGAGTCCCATCAATCGCTCCGATAACATTTGGGAAGCCGCATGATCGTTCAAATCGTTCCATTACACTAACGGCAACCTCATCTCTTGGCCATATAATAAATTGAGGTGCAATACAATGGAGAGCATATGTTACACGCCTCAATGCTCGAAAAGCAGTTGCTTTGCCCACTCCAAATTTTGTCGCTACAGATCTAAAATAATGATGTATTATATAGATTAATATTGTTTTCGAATGAAGCAGATTTGATCGATCCGAGAGCGATTAATGACGTCATTCACCAATCACAGCCATTTCTCTGAAAAATAAACGGCTGTGATTGGTCATTCATGTCATTAATCGACCTCGGGTCGATCAAATCTGCTTCATTCGAAAACGCTATCAATAATGTGCTAGGCTGGGTCTACAATAGGTGTAGTAAGCTCTAAGCCTTAAAAAATTCACCAATCACAATCAAGAATGAGGGGAATAATCGACTGTGATTGATCAATTTCTTAAGGCTTAGAGTTTACTACACCTATTTTAGACCCGGCCTTATTGTAATATACAATACTAAAAAATACTGTACACTGCTAGTCATTAATTCGTTCCTTGAGGTAAGGGGAGTACACTAGTAAATTAAACTTCTATGTACCGCCCCCTTACCCTCAAAGTATATCCACACAAACTTGCATAAGCGCATAAGCGTATGGATAAGACATTTGATTGGTTTATTTTCTTATGCATACGTTTATGCGCTATGCAAGTTTGTGTGGATATACTTTCAGAGAACGAATCAGTGACTGCCACTGTACATACCTGTAAGAATGTAACAATACCCTGTAAGAATCAGGAGTAGCCATAAACCAAATAGCAATAAGTAATTGTTTTTTTTCTGGTATTGGCTTTCTGCCAGAGAGTGTATTATTAATTGCTCGTAATGCTGGACCAATTATTGTCAGCATCATTTCAAAAGTTTCAGGAAAGATTCTAAAAAAGAATGGTGAAAATAACAAAAGGTACTTCCCGGAAAAAATTTTTTAATATATAATCATATATAAAACAATATAATATTATATAGAAATATAGAAAATTATATATAAGCTATTTATAATTTTTTAACTTTTGTATGAAATTATATATAATTATACATAGCTTATACAGAATTTTATACATTTCAAATATAATTTAAAAATTGTTATATATGATATTGTTACGTCCAGACTCAATAGAAAGGAAGAGTCGAAGGAAGGACGTGACTATACTATACTTAAACAACGCTGGGCGTTTTTTTTTTAAATTTTTTTATAAATTTATATTATTTACATAACGACTCAGAGTACGATAAACTTTTCAAAGGGAACACACCCTTCGAGATTAATAATAATAATAACAAAAATACCGAACTAATAAAGTGGCCTGCACAATTGACGACCAGCGAGTTCGAGCATCCAGTACTGCCGTTGCTTAAATTCATCGAGTCCATCCCAGAAAACGACACCCGCAGATCCGGATATCTCCGACGCAGAGCTGAAGTCTTGTACGAACAATACGAGAAGCTACTCCAAAGCATCGGGGAACTGCCACCCACCCACTACAGCTCGACTAAAAGGTAAGTGAAAGAAATATCTCTCGTCAACTTAAGATCCTTCGGTCTCACTTAAGAGTAACAATAACGTTCTAGATTAGTAAATGAACAAATTCTTCAACGGGCAAACCAAACTAAAATAATATTTAGTGTAGAGTCTTGCTGCAGGATTTCAAAGGTAAAACTCAGTTTTTTCAACCTAGAGTCATAAAAGTGAAACTCAGTTTTTCCAACCTAGAGTCATAAAAGTGAAACTCGGGTCCTGATAAAAAAAGGGTCAGCCATAAAAACTAGGGAACGATTTCTCTTTCCAAATTCTCCGGCCGGTTTCGTTTTTCGTGCCAGTATTAGAGAACGAATATTCTCCAATATTATTTTGTAATATTATATTTTTTTCATTCAACAATGTTAAGTAAACCTTGACACACGTATTTTTATAACATGCGCCGTGCCTTGTTGCGCCTTTGATGATTTCCTTTATTGTTATCAACATTTATTATTACTACTTTTTAGCATTATAGTTGCTTTAATAATGAGGGATCCCAATGTGTCCGCGTAAACCCGAGTACGTTTTCCCGCCTTCTGACGGGGTTGAAACCCCTCTCGAAACTGAACGCACTTATTATCAAATCGCAGTCGGTTCTATCCATAAAGATACTAATGCTGCACTCTGCGTGGATTGTCATATGCGTAGTCGCACTGTCGTAAGGGACGATTGGTTAATCATTGCAAAGCACCTACTTGTGATCGGTCACCTACCGACGGGGACAACGTGTTCAGTGTGTAACTTCCACCGACTGTCGGAAACTCGTGACCCCCGTCTACACTGTTACCATTCCCAGCTCAGTTACCTACGGTACGTCGATAACCAAGCGACCCCTTATACCGACAGTGACGGCAACACGGTAATAACAATTTTCCATGGTGTCGACGACTCACTTGAACGTTTCCGAGAATACCTAGAATAAAACCCTTTCATCATACGCTCCCGCGAATCTTTAAGCCGTTGCGTGTAACCATCCGGACCTCTCGTCGCAGGCGATCCCCGGACATTGATCCGAAAACGCGATGTTGCCCCGTGCAACGGTCCGAGCACGTGTTCGCGAGTACGCTCCGCGATTTTCACGCCGCGACCGCCCGGGACGTGACAGTGTAGTAATCCATGCGTATTGTATGTTGCATTATGTATTCCATATAATTGTAAAAATTCAGCAAAATATTCTTCTAACAAGCGCTTCGCATATCTATTTTGTTCGATATCAATACCAGGAGTTGCTAGAAGACGTATAGCCACTGAGAGTTTTATAAAATGATTATATACATCGGGCTTTACTATCTTGCGCAAGACAATGGATCCAGTGTACAACAGAAATTCACAAAATTCAGTGGCTTTCATGCGACCGAGTTCGTCCAAAGCTCTCGGTTTACGGGCAAAATCATTTGTAACATACTTTCGAAGTTCCAGCTGCCGTTTGGAAATCTCTAGAATTTGTTGTGCACTCAACTTCATAGGATTCAGCTTTCCAGTCATTAGTTTTAACGTTTTTTTTACTTGGCCTAAGATCACTAAATGCATGTAATCATATGGCATTTGTGAAATCATATCAATATTAAGCCTCAATAAAGGAGCCGGGTGAAATTAACCCCCCTATATTAGATATTATTAATCTTTTTTACATGCTTCAATTGCACATTGTTTGCACATGTTTGCACATTCTTCATTTTTGTTTGCACATCTCTAGTACAAAAGTTATTTAAAAAAAACTTTTGGGGGGGGCAATTTCACATTAGCCCCCCATTTTGTGCAAAAATGGTTTTTAATTAACCTAATCGATAGATTTTCGTTTGCACATTTCTAAACAATTTGAATTTTCGTTTGCACATCTCTAGAAAAAAAGTTATTTAAAAAAACACTTTAGGGGCTATCTTCCGTACAAAAGTACTAAAATTTCGCGAAAATCCTTTCGTAATAAGCATAATCGATAGATTTTCGTTTGCACATTTCAAAACAATTTGAATTTTCGTTTGCACATTTATAGAAAAAAAGTTATTAGAAAAACAAACCTATTGGGGAGCTAACTTCACATTCAAAAATACTCAAATTTCGCGAAATCCTTGTCATAATAAGTTTAATTAATAGATTTTCGTTTGCACATTTTAGAACAATTTGAATTTTTGTTTGCACATCTCTAGAAAAAAAGTTATTGAAAAAAACATATTGGGAGGCTAACTTCACATTCAAAACTATTCAAATTCCGCAAAAATCCTTTCATAATAAGCTTAATCGATAGATTTTCGTTTGCACATTTCGATACAATTTGAATTTTTTTTGCACATCTGTAGAAAAAAATATAAATTAAGGAATATTTTTATCGGCTCTCGGTGTTTAATGTTACGTCCGGGGGTGCAGTTGCGGCGTAAATTTTACGAAATTTAAATCGCGACCTACGAACTCGAACTGCGGGGCGGACTACGTCGTATTTCGGAATTACTCCGGGGATACCCACGACGACAGGTATTTCCTTTATGGTCACGGTTGCGTTTTGGGAGAAAGGGAGCGTTTCGTATAGGTTCGATTACTGACGAATCAGTCCATGTATCCGCGGAATCGTTCGAGTGAATCGTTGACGGAGTGGAAAATAGTGATTACTGTATTACCATCCGAGTCGATACGGTAGGGTTCTTCACCACGGCGGTACAGAAGGTAAGCTCGTTGGCAATGATAACAAGGGTGGTCGATGTCACGTGTTTTCGACAGTCGGTAAAAATTGCAGACTGAGCAAACGACTCCGGTCGGTACGTCGCCGATAACGAGGAGATGCTTAGCGCAAGTTAACCACTCAGATTGCACGCCAATAGGTAAACGCATATGGCAATCCGTACAGAGAGCGGCACTTGTTTCCTTATTAATAAAACCGATTATCCGTTGGCAATACGGGAGGTTATTTAGGGTTTCTTCAATAGTTTCTTCCTCGGAATCATCCTCGGGGAGAAGCAAAGTGGTGGGGATGTCCAAGTGTGACGGTATTATTGGACACATAGGAGTTGATTGTTTAAACTAATGTTAGTTAAAATAAATAATTGCCATGAGGTCGATTTGAATGTTCTAACACGTTCACGAAGTTTCTAGATATTCTGGAAAGATTTAGAATTTTCCAAAGGGTTGACTGTAGGATACCTACTGCAGTTTATGAGGGCCATAAACTGACCCTTGATAAAAAAAAAAAGGTTTCGCACGATTTCTCTTTTTGGGAGATGAGAAAATTTAAGACGCGCAGAGAATATTCTGGAAACCACGTGGTAAGCTAATATTTCTAAAATTGCAAGAGAATTTATTAGTTATTATTGTTAAGTGATTCAAAAATGCGTAGACGTAGTTTCCGAAATAGATTCTTGTATTTCGCGGGTTCCCGGGCAGAAGGGAGGCTCGTGTTGTAAAGAAATATCTTGAGCACCTACCTTATTTAATTTCCAAGGAATGGACAACGACTGGATGGCGATGATCCGGGGTACCCGCGTTGTAGAGGGTGTACAGGATGCCAGACCTTTCTGCAGATACCTTGTACGGCGTGGATCGTTGTCCGGGATGTCGTTCAATGGCACCTTGGAATTCTTGATTTCGATCGCGTGCAATTGCGTAGGCCACTCCCGTAATTTAACGTCCGCGTGATTATTATTATTATTATTAATGCTAAAAGGCACGGAGTCGCCGAACAATCTATCGTATTCCGCGTCGTTATGATAGTCGATTCCAATGAAATTAGAGAGACCACGTGTTGATTCAGTGCGATGTAGTCGTGCTGTTATACGCCGTAGTTGATTCTTTCTTCCTGCACGGCGTGTTTTAGGCATTATAAAATTTAAACATTCTGAACGTCGTTTCGCTTCTGCAATAACTAACGTGCGGCGGTCCTCACTGTTCGTTGTTGCTTTCGGCGAGAGATTATGAGCGGTTCGTCCTCTCTGAATAATCACTACGAGGTTCAGGAAATATTTCTATGTTATAGAATAGTAATTTGTTAGGAATGGATTACTTGACGCGTGTTTTAGGCATTGTAAAATTTAAACGTTCTGAACGTCGTTTCGCTTCTGCAATAATTATTGTGCGGCGGTCCTCACTGTTTGTTGTTGCTTTCGGCGAGAGATTATGAGCGGTTCGTCCTCTCTGAATAATCACTACGAGGTTCAGAAAATATTTCTATGTTATAGAATAATAATTTGTTAGGAATGGATTATTCGGCATGTGCAGGCGAGAGAATTCGAGATGCGTTTTAGAAATAATATAGGCTTGGAGATACACGAGGTTGGAACTAATTTAGAATGAATTTAGAATATATATATATATAACACTTTTATTCTAGTATAACACTACGAGTAATACAAAGTATCTAAGTTAAATTTTAGAGTTAGAATCTTAGAGTTAAAGTTAGAATTAGAGTCTTAGAATTAGAATTAGAATCTTAGAGTTAGAATTTGAATTTTAGAACTCGGAGAGAGTCTTAAAGGTGACTGCTCTGCTTGACGGCGCGATTAGTACTGCCCTCCTCTGGGCTCGCTCTGAGGTCCTTCGGTTTTCGGCAGCTCGGTTGCGGCGGCCGAGAGTGGGGGAACTCTCTAGAGTAGGGAGTTGCCGTGGTAGGGAAGTTCCCAGGTGCTGCGGAGCGCCGCGCTCAGGCACTAGGCGGAGTTAGATGTCATGGCCGGCATTGGCGCGCATTTCGAACGGTGTTATAAGAACTTAGAATTATTTTGCATAAGAGTGAAAAAATTTAAGTAGCCGGACGTGACATTAATAACTAAATGTGATTCTTAAATTCGGCCAATAGAGCCAAGCACGAAAATTAAATCTAATTTCTCGGAACTGTATCTCTTGGTTTGAGATTACTAAGTTCGATCAATTAATAAATCCTCGAACTTACAACGGGAAAATAGGCGAGAAAAATTGTAAATTCGAGGATTTATTAATTGATCGAACTTAGTAATCTCAAATCTAGAAAAAAAGTTATTAAAAGAAAAACTTTGGAAATCTCCATTGTTTTTTTTAATAACTTGTTTTCAAAAGATGTGCAAACAAAAATTCAAATTGTATCGAAATGTACAAACGAAAATCTATCGATTAAGCTTATTACAAAAGAATTTTCACGAAATTTGAATATTTTTGTACGGAACATAGCCCCTAAAGTGTTTTTTTTAAATAACTTGTTTTCAAAAGATGTGCAAACAAAAATTTAAATTGTATCGAAATGTGCAAACGAAAATCTATCAATTAAGCTTATTACGACAAGAATTTCGCGAAATTTGAATATTTTTGAATGTGAAGTTAGCTCCCCAATAGGTTTGTTTTTCTAATAACTTTTTTTCTAGAGATGTGCAAACAAAAATTCAAATTGTATTGAAATGTGCAAACGAAAATCTATCGATTATGCTTATTACGAAAGGATTTTCGCGAAATTTTAGTACTTTTGTACGGAAGATAACCCCTAAAGTGTTTTTTTAAATAACTTTTTTTCTAGAGATGTGCAAACGAAAATTCAAATTGTTTAGAAATGTGCAAACGAAAATCTATCGATTAGGTTAATTAAAAACCATTTTTGCACAAAATGGGGGCTAATGTGAAATTGGTCCCCCCAAAAGTTTTTTTGAATAACTTTTGTATTAGAGATGTGCAAACAAAAATAAAGAATGTGCAAACATGTGCAAACAATGTGCAATCGAAGCATGTAAAAAAAATTAATAATATCTAATATAGGGGGGCTAACTTCATCCGGCTCAATAAAGGACTTATTCCTGTATGATGTTGTCTGTCAGATTGCGTTGCAAATGATTCTGCTGTTCGCAGCGGAGCATTCATTTCTGGATACACCACTTTTCCCTTGTGCCACATGCCTTTGGTTTTACACTTATTACATGCATAATATCCTCCATAGCTTTTAATACAGCAGATATATGCTTTTGCAGGAGCATCGCATATAAAACAATCGATAATAAATTTTCTGTTAATATTATTATGGATATAGCCATTTTGTATAAGATTTATTGCTTCTTCAATAAAATACTGTAAAAATAGTTCAGCAGCTGGAGGCTTTTGATATCCATGAAAAGCGCCAATGAGAAATGGTGTTTTGTCTTGAAAATTTCTGAAACTTCCAAGAATTGGCCATAATTGACTCTTGGAACTTTTGGTAAGCGGTAATCCATCTATGTTGAAGGATAAATGAATTTCCTCAGGTATATATGTAACGGTACCGCTTGTTTTTAATATGATGTAAGCTTTTGACAATACCAAAATGAACATATTGACCATTGAAATACATATCGCCTTTCTCGGAGTTTTTAAAAACGTTCGGGCGTCTGATGGAAAATATTGCATGGCCTTTTCTTTTCTCAAAACTTTTAATAGACTGGTCACGGCACATCTACAAATTTTATTAGCGTGGGTCCATTTCACTAGATTTCTTTGCAATCGATCAATATTTATATCATTATTTTCTGATATCGATGAAGAATTACTGTCGCATTCGTCGGACGGTACCCACACAGAACATGACATCCATTGGACGTCCATATAATCTCCATAGCTCCATATGACATCTATCTCCATGGTGGATGTCGAATAGATCTTTAATAGAAATCCAAAATTTATACAATAGCATTAAGTAGTCGTTAGTTCTTTTATTTACCGCTATGCGCCGCGCGATGCGCTATCTATCTCGTATTTAAGTTTTAGTCATGAGAATTATATATAGCTTGCAGAAAGCGGCTATCAAGATTGAAGATATCATAAATATTTCATAGTAAGTAATTTTTCTGATACAATTCCAATACAGGGAATTATAATGTTAAAGTCTAATTGTAAACAATCTTTTGGTAGATATAATATAATTCCATCAATTTATAAATAAAAAGTTTAGTTTTTAATTTTTATTGAAAAGAGCATCTATAATGAATTTAAATAACTTTTAATTAATATTCATTATTCGTCATCAAAGCTTGATGAAATATCCATGATTACTCTATATGACGTCCATATGACATCTATGCATACATCTAATGGATGTCGAATGGACATAGCAAATGCGAAACTATGTATGTCTAGTAGATATCCATAAGATGTTACGTGGATGTCTAATGGAGATTTTGAATCTCCATGGTGGACGTCTACTGGACATCCATTAGAGGTTTTTGTTCTGTGTGGGTAATATATTATCTCCAATTGTTACTTCTTGTATGATTTCTGGGATAATTTTCTGGTATATAATCTCTTGGATAATTTCATCTGGTGCGATTTCCGAGATAAAGTTGGTTTCATTATTGTTCACTTCCAGAAGACAATTATTATAATTTGAATATGCCATTTCGTCGCTTTTATGAGCCTGTAGATTGTTGCTTATTTCTTGTACTGCATACTGTGAAATTTTTTGTCGATACTTATAACTGTGCTGCTTGTGTTTCGGAATAATTGTATTACTTTTAAAATAGTTTACAATTATTTAAAAAATCATAAAAAAGAGGAAAATATTTTTAAAATAAAAAATTTTTTACATTAAATGTGTTTTACATCCATTTTAAGACTTGACTTTAACTGTTTAAGCGCTTAAATATTTTTGTTTACACTATTATATTTAGAGCTGTATTTTTTGCAGCGATGCAATCAAACTACAATCTAGTATAGAGGATATTGCAATTATCATAATAAAAACATTATTATATATTAGCCAATATAGAAGCAAAGTAAAAAAAAATATATAAAGAAGTAAAAAAAAATAAAAGAAATATATATATAGAAAAATATTTTAGAAATGGAAAATTTTTCATATCAAAATTCATTTTAAGACTATTTGACTTCAACTAATTGTTTACAGTATTGTATATTCAGGACTGTTATATATATATATATATATATATATATATATACAGGGTGTAACTAAACAAACGTATACGAAGCACACCATCAGGTGCAGGACAACAAACTAAATCGAAAAGTCCTGAGCCATTTTTTTATCTGAGCTTTATTTTTTACGCTATAAATTGTTAAAGTTTGCCAATCAGCGCGTGGCTACAACGGAAGGTAGCGTAGGCGCCGCCTACTGGGTGGGGAGCGCGGGATCGGAGAGCGAGACAAAGTGAGGCGAAGCGAATGTAGCATGTCTCTGCTCTTTTTTGTACGTTTTGCGTAGCTCTTAAAATTTGATTATTCTCGATACTCTCGGCAGTGTGGAATATTTAATTTTTCCATCTCGTTAGCTGTCTCCATATTTGTGTTTAGAAATACTTTTTCTTTGAAGAGAAAGGTCACATGAGTTGTAGTCCGGAGATCGAGCAGGCCACGGACTAGTACTGAATCCTTCCCATCCTTGAGGAAAATTTTTATCGAAGTAATGGCGGATGATACTTTTGAATAAGATTCATTGAAATTAATATTAAAAGTGGTTCCGATAATTGGACTTAAATATTAAATTTATTTTAAGCGCAAAGTATGTTTTTATTTTTAACATATTTAACAAGAAAAAACTTTCTTGATGTATGAAAACATTATAATACATATGTATGTAGTAATGACTACTTTTATTAAGATTTTTAGTCTTGATGTGTAAACATGATATAAAAATTAAGCCCTGAGAGTAGAATACAGTATTGAAACTGAGATAGCGATCTTCACAATTTCGATAGATTCTATTAAACTACGCAATAAAATAATAATTATAAACATTTGTATAATAATAAAATAAAAATAAATAATAATATAAATATAATAATAATAAAATAAGAGTAAAGATATATTATACATATTAAAAATAAATATTTTTATAATAAAAATAATTCTTACGTGCAGAATGGGCAAGTGCGTCATCGTGCATGAATATCGTAGCTCATCTATTTAATGTTACCTCTTCTAAATTATTCTCTGCCGGAACTAACAAATCTGGCAGATCATTTTGTAAGAAATCGAGACTACTTTTGAGAGTTTAAGCGTGATAATATAAAAAGTTCGATCTAGATTTCCTGTCAATAAGTTTATATTAATAGGAAAAATAATTCAATAAGAACAATACTAGTAATAAAAGTAATGTCACGTCCGGCTACTTAAATTTTTCACTCCTATGCAAAATAATTCTAAGTTCTTATAACACCGTTTGAAATGCGCGCCAATGCCGGCCATGACATCTAACTCCGCCTAGTGCCTGAGCGCGGCGCTCCGCAACACCTGGGAACTTCCCTACCACGGCAACTCCCTACTCTAGAGAGTTCCCCCACTCTCGGCCGCCGCAACCGAGCTGCCGAAAACCGAAGGACCTCAGAGCGAGCCCAGAGGAGCTCAGTTCTAATCGCGCCGTCAAGCAGAGCAGTCACCTTTAAGACTCTCTCCGAATTCTAAAATTCAAATTCTAACTCTAAGATTCTAAGTCTAATTCTAAGACTCTAACTCTAAGATTCTAACTCTAAAATTTAACTTAGATACTTTGTATTACTCGTAGTGTTATACTAGAATAAAAGTGTTATATATATAAATATTCTAAATTCATTCTAAATTAGTTCCAACCTCGTGTATCTCCAAGCCTATATTATTTCTACAACGCATCTCGAATTCTCTCGCCTGCACACGTCGAATAATCCATTCCTAACAAATTATTATTCTATAACATAGAAATATTTTCTGAACCTCGTAGTGATTATTCAGAGAGGACGAACCGCTCATAATCTCTCGCCGAAAGCAACAACAAACAGTGAGGACCGCCGCACGTTAATTATTGCAGAAGCGAAACGACGTTCAGAACGTTTAAATTTTACAATGCCTAAAACACGCGTCAAATAATCCATTCCTAACAAATTACTATTCTATAACATAGAAATATTTCCTGAACCTCGTAGTGATTATTCAGAGAGGACGAACCGCTCATAATCTCTCGCCGAAAGCAACAACGAACAGTGAGGACCGCCGCACGTTAGTTATTGCAGAAGCGAAACGACGTTCAGAATGTTTAAATTTTATAATGCCTAAAACACGCCGTGCAGGAAGAAAGAATCAACTACGGCGTATAACAGCACGACTACATCGCACTGAATCAACACGTGGTCTCTCTAATTTCATTGGAATCGACTATCATAACGACGCGGAATACGATAGATTGTTCGGCGACTCCGTGCCTTTTAGCATTAATAATAATAATAATAATCACGCGGACGTTAAATTACGGGAGTGGCCTACGCAATTGCACGCGATCGAAATCAAGAATTCCAAGGTGCCATTGAACGACATCCCGGACAACGATCCACGCCGTACAAGGTATCTGCAGAAAGGTCTGGCATCCTGTACACCCTCTACAACGCGGGTACCCCGGATCATCGCCATCCAGTCGTTGTCCATTCCTTGGAAATTAAATAAGGTAGGTGCTCAAGATATTTCTTTACAACACGAGCCTCCCTTCTGCCCGGGAACCCGCGAAATACAAGAATCTATTTCGGAAACTACGTCTACGCATTTTTGAATCACTTAACAATAATAACTAATAAATTCTCTTGCAATTTTAGAAATATTAGCTTACCACGGGTTTCCAGAATATTCTCTGCGCGTCTTAAATTTTCTCATCTCCCAAAAAGAGAAATCGTGCGAAACCTTTTTTTTTATCAAGGGTCAGTTTATGGCCCTCATAAAACTGCAGTAGGTATCCTACAGTCAACCCTTTGGAAAATTCTAAATCTTTCCAGAATATCTAGAAACTTCGTGAACGTGTTAGAACATTCAAATCGACCTCATGGCAATTATTTATTTTAACTAACATTAGTTTAAACAATCAACTCCTATGTGTCCAATAATACCGTCACACTTGGATATCCCCACCACTTTGCTTCTCCCCGAGGATGATTCCGAGGAAGAAACTATTGAAGAAACCCTAAATAACCTCCCGTATTGCCAACGGATAATCGGTTTTATTAATAAGGAAACAAGTGCCGCTCTCTGTACGGATTGCCATATGCGTTTACCTATTGGCGTGCAATCTGAGTGGTTAACTTGCGCTAAGCATCTCCTCGTTATCGGCGACGTACCGACCGGAGTCGTTTGCTCAGTCTGCAATTTTTACCGACTGTCGAAAACACGTGACATCGACCACCCTTGTTATCATTGCCAACGAGCTTACCTTCTGTACCGCCGTGGTGAAGAACCCTACCGTATCGACTCGGATGGTAATACAGTAATCACTATTTTCCACTCCGTCAACGATTCACTCGAACGATTCCGCGGATACATGGACTGATTCGTCAGTAATCGAACCTATACGAAACGCTCCCTTTCTCCCAAAACGCAACCGTGACCATAAAGGAAATACCTGTCGTCGTGGGTATCCCCGGAGTAATTCCGAAATACGACGTAGTCCGCCCCGCAGTTCGAGTTCGTAGGTCGCGATTTAAATTTCGTAAAATTTACGCCGCAACTGCACCCCCGGACGTAACAAAACTGGTGACAGCGGTGGGATACTGAAATTTCCGAGCTATGGTCGGGACGCGCGGAAGACAGGGAGATAAGGAAGAATCGCTTGAAAAGGAATTCGCGGGAAAGGAATTAACTGAAGCACAGCTCGTGGATATACAAGCAAAATTAAAGCAAAAGGAAGTCGAAATTATCGAAGCTCAAAATCGTATTAGAACTAGGGAAGCTCTCGCGAAAACCAAAGAAATCAGCCTAAGAGAGGAGGCCGCACTCCTCGAAGAGCAACGGAAAAGAGCAGATAAACGAGAACGCGAAATCGAAACGCTCCGCGAAAATATGGAAAGGAATCCGGGAAAGAGCCAACCCCAGGGCACCATCCCTGAGGATATGAATTCCCTCAAAAACGATCTCCTCGCGGAAATCGAAATATTACGCAATGAGGTGAATCGGCTGCGGCGAGAGCCCAGTCCGTCTATCAGACTCTCGGGCCAACCTCTACTATCGCTCGACGACTCCGCCGGGCATTCCGAGTTACCTTCCGGACGACCCCAGTCCCCCAAGGTCTCCTTTCGCGAAGCGACCGAAACCGTGCCTACTTTCGACGGTTATAATATACCGTTAAGGCAATTTACACGGGCATGCCAACGCGCGAAAGAAATAATTCCCCCGACATCCGAACGCAACCTCACCAAACTCTTACTTAATAAGCTTAGCGGGCGTGCCTATAGCGCCGTCGAGGGGGAGCCCTGCGAAAGCATCACACAACTGATCGACCTATTAAATAACGCATTCGGGCCCGCGAAAACGATCGATCAATACAGGGGAGAACTTAGTATCGTATACTTAAAACCCCAAGAGCACATGTTAGATTACATCAGCCGCGTCAAAGATCTACGATCCGCGATTTTAGACGCCGAACGCCGCGCAATGGGACGCATAGATAATGAGACAGCCCTAAGAATCGACGAGCTCACGGCACGATCTTTCTGCGAAGGACTCCCTCTGCAGTACAGATTGCAGATGGACAGACGATTATACTCTGTCCCGTCTGAGGCGTTCGCGAGAGCGAAAGAACTCGCAAAACGGGAAGAAATAGACCGCGATCGATATAAAACACGTGACCGCCGCGAACCCGAACCACCGCGAAACGAACATACGCGTCAAGGATACGCTAATACGCCTCCGCGTAACGAAAATTATTTTCGGGAACGCTATCCGAACAATACGCGTAACGATCCGGTGAGATTCTCCGACGAACGCCCAACATATGGCGATAGACGCCAAAATTACAATAATACTAACACAAACACTAACGCGCCTACTCGTTACAACGACCGTCGCAATAAATGGTGCCGCTATTGCAAAAACAACGGGCACGAGATAGAAGAATGCAGAAAACGTGAATATAATAATAACGTGCAAAAAAATGAGTCGGGAAACGCACCGAGCCCCGCGGGAAGGTCGGGTACACCTCACCAAGGGGCCTCTTCTCAAACGAACCGCCCGATAAGAGCGATAAGCACGGAACACGATTCGGAAACACGCGAATCGCAATGTTAACTCCGAACGATTTTTCACATGCGCCCGCGGTCACCATAGCCGCAGGTGGATTATCGACCGAGACATGCTTTATGATAGACACAGGTGCAGCTCCTAATCTTGTTAAACAAGGACAAATACTCCCCAGCAACGACATTGATAAAAGTTCGACGATCTTCCTTAGCGGAATCACGAACGATAAAATCAAAACGCTCGGGACTATTAGCATAAAATACCTCGGTCACCAAATCAAACTCCACGTCGTCACCGACGATTTTCCAATCTCGCAAGACGGAATCTTAGGTTCCGAATTCTTACAAGACGCGTCTAAAATAGACTACGTCAAACGCTGCATCATTTGGCAAGGGGCCTCAATCCCTTTCAACGCTGAACAAACATTCACGATCCCAGCAAGATCGCGAACTACACTACCGCTCCGTGTTAGCGATACCAACGTTAGCGTAGGGTATATATCACGGATCCACGTAAACGATGACATCTACTTAGGAGACGCCATCGTCACCAACCGCAACGGCATAGCCTACATAAAAGCCGTCAATACAAGCGATAAGGATCTCAAGTTCAACTTACCTAGAATAAGTCTTCAAGAGATAGAAAAACTCTCCACATCCCATCCTCGAGACCATGAGGGCTCACCGCCCCCTTCTAAGAGTCGTAAAAGCACTCTCTCCAAATCTCATCCCTCGACCAAGAGTCATAAAACCTCCGAAGCCGCTCTCCCAACCTTAGGGCATGAGGAGACCTTCGCTAAGAAAACACAGTACGTCGCAACACTAAGTAAACAAAACACATCCCGTCCCGACGAG
The DNA here is from genome assembly GCF_030444845.1 of Prenolepis imparis. Lineage (NCBI taxonomy): Eukaryota > Metazoa > Arthropoda > Insecta > Hymenoptera > Formicidae > Prenolepis > Prenolepis imparis. The sequence goes on from NW_028141278.1 coordinate 23,710, forward strand.
ATTAAGACACTACTGCGACTCGATCATCTAAACACGGAAGAAACGAAACACGTACATAACCTAATACACACTTACAATGATCTGTTTCGCCTTCCTACCGACAAACTACACTCTACTAACGTCACCACACACACCATCCCAACGACCGACGAACTTCCGGTACACACAAAACAATACAGATACCCGCCGATGCACAAGGAGGAGATTAACAAACAAGTGCAAGAACTCATTGAGAATGATGTAATCCAACCATCTATGTCACCATATAACTCCCCCTTGTGGATCGTGCCCAAAAAACCGGACTCACAAGGTAACAAGCGTTGGCGAATGGTAATAGATTACCGAGCACTGAACGAAAAAACAGTCGGGGACGCTTACCCCTTACCAAACATAGTAGAGATCCTCGATCAGCTGGGGAGCGCGAAATACTTTAGTGTATTTGACTTGGCATCGGGTTTTCACCAGATAAAGATGAACGAATCCCACACACATAAAACCGCGTTTTCCACTCCGTATGGGCATTATGAATTTAAACGAATGCCATTCGGGCTCAAAAATGCCCCCGCGACCTTCCAAAGGCTCATGGACCAGGTACTGTCGGGACTTCAAGGTGCCGAACTCTTCGTGTATCTCGACGATATAGTATTGTATTCCAGTTCGTTGCGAGAACACGAAATCAAATTCCACAAACTAGCGGAACGACTCAGAAGGGCAGGACTGCGCCTCCAGCCCGACAAATGCGAATTCCTCCGCAAAGAAGTCACATACCTGGGCCATGTAATAAGTGAAGCCGGAGTGAAACCCGATCCCAAGAAAATAACAGCGGTCGAAGATTTCCCTAGACCCAAACACGCGAAAAACATAAAACAATTCTTAGGACTCGCGGGCTACTATCGAAGGTTTATACCTAACTTCTCCAAGATAGCACAACCTCTCACGAATCTGCTAAAGAAAGAGGAATCATTCGTCTGGAAAGAGGAACAAGAGTCGGCTTTCACGCAGCTCCGCAATGCGCTTTGTAACGAACCGATTTTGCAATACCCAGACTTCACTAAACCGTTCATTGTAACTACCGACGCATCCGGATATGCGGTTGGAGGAATACTTAGCCAGGGCACTATAGGGAAGGATCTTCCTATAGCCTACACATCGAGACTATTGAATAAAGCAGAAATAAACTACTCTACCATTGAGAAAGAACTGTTAGCAATAGTATATAGTGTAAATTATTTCAGACCATACCTATATGGTCGACAATTCCAGTTAGTAACCGATCATAAGCCTTTAGTATGGCTACACTCAGTAAAGGACCCATCATCGCGTTTAGTCCGATGGCGTCTAAAATTACTAGAGTACGAATATAAAGTAGAATACAAAGCAGGTAAAATAAATGCTAACGCCGACGCGTTATCTAGAAACCCTGTTATCGAACAAATTCTCCCGCTTGTAAACACATCCGACTCCGACGAATCACTATTTTCGACTAATCAACATAAGAAAACACAAGCCCCAACAAATGTCGATTCTCCCATACCAACAAATGTAAATTCATCAACAAGAAATAACGTTGATAGTACCGCAGAAAATGAATCCGACAAAGAAATCGAGACTGACGATAGCTCCAGTTCAGACGAAGAGAATCAAATCTTCGATAACCCTAGAACCCCCTTTGAATTACGAGAACCGAACGCGAGATTCAAAATAATAACTATTCCAGATAACTTTATAACCAGAAAAGACAATCTTGTTATATTTGCTACGCAACAAGGCGTACCGCTGGGACGAGGAGCTCAAATGTTGCATGATAATAACATACTACCCGTAATTAAAGACGCCACGTTGGGCAGAGCAAAAGTTAATTGCAACGGTAACAGACACTTAATATCACTTATCGCTAAAGAAAGAGTCTCAGCCGCCACTGAAATAGAAATTATCAAAGAAACGCTACGCTCACTAAAGGACGTAGTTACAGAATTGGACCTACAGTCAATCTCGATATGTCAAGACAATGTAGATAGCATTACCTGGAATATCATATATTCATTGCTGCAGCGTACATTAAGCGACACTAATCTTAAGATATTCGTATGCGCAAACAAGATCGAAATTCCACTCCCTGCAGATAGAGAAAGAATTATAAAAGATAACCACAGCTCAGCGATAGGAGGCCATAAAGGAGTAACCAAAACGTATAACCGACTAAAAGAACGATACTCCTGGCCAAAGATGAAGGAAGACGTCTGTGAATATATTCGTAAATGTAAAGATTGTCAACTGAAAAAATTAGTAAGAGTAAAAACTAAACAACCAATGGTGCTTACAGATACGCCAGGCACAGCATTTGATAAAATCTCAATGGATATAATGGGACCTCTTCCTACAACTTCTTTAGGAAATACATACATTCTTACCATACAGGACCTTTTAACTAAGTATTCACTAGCCATTCCATTGAAGCACGCATCCGCAACCGACGTAGCCGATGCACTCACTAACGAATTCATATGTATATACGGCGCTCCTATAGCTTGGTTAACTGACCAAGGGTCACATTTCCTTAATTCTCTGTTGCGCAATATAGCACGTAAGTTTAGAATTAAGCAATATAAAACTACAGCTTATAGACCGCAATCGAATGGTTCGATTGAAAGATCCCACCATGTACTATGGGAATACCTTAAACAATATGTTAATAAAAACCGCGAATGGGATCAATTTTTGAAGTTAGCTACGTTCTCATATAACACTAGTGTACACGAAGGCACGCGATACACTCCGCACGAACTTATATTCGGCAAAATAGCGCGTGTCCCCTCCAACGATCCGCCACTAGAGAATGAAGAAAACGAAACATACTCGCATTATCTTCGAGAATTGTTCTCTAGAATCCGCGACGTACAAGATAACGCGCGCGAAAATTTAATAGAAGCTAAGATTAGATCTAAGAAATATTACGATAGGAAACTAAATGTAAAGGAATTTAAGGTAGGAGATAACGTATACCTATTAAAAGAACCCAAAAAGGGGAAACTATCCGACCAATATACAGGCCCCTATAAAATTATACAAATCCTAAAAAACCATAATGTTAAGTTAGCTATAAGTAATAATAGGTTTAGAATTGTACATATGGATAAGCTAAAACCCTCGGCACATCAAGCCCCTACCCCGGAATACCCCCACTCCGAAGATGACTATATCTCGGACACCCCGACGGAGGACGGGCCAGTAACCAGCCAACCACGACAGAATGAAGACCTACGCAAGCATACTAACTGCAATCGCACTGTTAGCCCTAACCTCTAATGGGCTAATAGGGTACGACTGCGGAGGCCGCGGTTTAAATATCACTACGCTCTCACTATTGGACATAGAAGAATGCAAAGTCGACGACATCGAGCCAAAGAAGGAAGAGGTCTACGTACAATTGCTACAGTTGAGCGAATTCGAGCACACATCAGGAATCCAGTGCAAAATTGAAGTCGACCGAACTGTCTATTACTGTGGGATGCACTCACACATATCTGCCGTACATAACGGCAGACGCGAATACATTCACGAAACATCGGCCGATACTTGTAGAAAACTGCACGAAACGGGAACCATCTCCTTAGGATTAAACGGACATCTCTCCGACATTAAACCAAACGCTACCAATCTGCGCGCAGTAACATTCGCAGGTTCCGTAAAAACCGACGGAGGATGTAGCGGGACTCAATACAGCGATCCGTACGGCACCTGGGATAACGCAATCGTCCAAGCCTCAATACGGATCACTACCCGGAAGCTGGAGTTACCCGTTAAACACAACACTAACGAGGTAATACTCCCCTCAGGTGTTCGCTGCCCCGTGACAACAGGAGAATGCAACGACGCAGACGGAGCCTCCACATACTGGTCGGTGTTACCTGCCGACAATTGCCATTTCGGCCGATACGATGTCCTATACGAAGGATTGGCACATCGCTTATCACCGAAATCATCGCATAAGGACTCCCCAACGGTCTACACGGTAACGACACAAGATACCACGTTCGCGCTGGCACGCACAACCGAGACAAACATCTGTGGATATAAACTCCTGCGAACTGAGCACCCCAAGCTCTGCGTCCTCGAAACGCAACCAGGACGCGTGTTCAAAGGTCGTTCAAAAATCAAAATCGACAATCTTGATATTTTCTCGTACGTAAACTCCAAGTTTATTTACGTAGAAAAACACCTCAGAACACAGCTATCACAACTATACAGAGACATAATGGAACAGAAATGCGCCCTAGAGAGACAAATCCTGCTCAACGCTCTCTCCCTTGCAAGCATTGCACCAGACGAGATGGCGCACAGAATTATGAAATCACCAGGGTACACCGCCATTACAGCTGGCGAGGTTATCCACCTCATCAAATGCGTACCTGTGGAATGCCGAGTACGACCCGTCGACAATTGCTACAACGAGCTTCCCGTCACCCACCAGAATAAATCTCTTTTCCTATTACCCAGATCAAAAATACTCACAAAATCTGGAACACTCAGGGACTGCAACGAACTCCTACCAGCGATGTACCAAGTGCACAACATATGGTACCGACTGACACCGAAACCAGTGGAGTCAATCGCACCTCCGACAATCCAGCCGTTAACCAAACCGTCATGGAGATACGTAAGCCCTGACTCGCTCGCCTCCAGCGGCATTTACACCAGCGAAGACCTGGATCGTCTGCGCGACCACATCATGTTCCCGATGGAAAAACCCTCAATGCTCAACACGATCGCCAGGGGAGCAATGGGACACGAAGTCCCCACAGGAAGTCTATCCATGCTAAACCTGCTAGACGAGAAAACACTCGATAAGCTAGCAGAAAACACGGGAGCACGCTTATGGAAAGGTTTCATAAGCTTCGGATCCGCCAGCGCCGGAGTGCTGGGCATCTTTGTCGTCGCACGACTTGCCAAATTAATAATAGACACACTGATCCATGGATACGCACTTCACTCCGTTTACGGATGGAGCCTACACCTCCTGGGAGCCGTATGGACATCAGTCACGAACATATTATTACACATGGGAAGACCGGCCGACGGAGGACAAAATAACAAAAGGAAGCAACCACCACTGGGACCACTACCCGTACAGGAAGAATCAACACCCCTAGCCCCCCCCTCACAAGAAGAAGACTCCCCACCAATACAAAAAGTGAAAAGTGAAGCGCATGTAAATTATAAAGAATTGCGCAACCTCCTCAACGAAGAGGTATAGACTCGTTCACCACTAGGAAATAAGAAAGTGTTAACCTTAACATTAAGCATAAATAAAATTATACCCACTATGATATAGAACTGGAAAAAGTTAGACATGGTCCAACTTTTTCTTCTAAGGGGGGAGGTGTCACGTCCGGCTACTTAAATTTTTCACTCCTATGCAAAATAATTCTAAGTTCTTATAACACCGTTTGAAATGCGCGCCAATGCCGGCCATGACATCTAACTCCGCCTAGTGCCTGAGCGCGGCGCTCCGCAACACCTGGGAACTTCCCTACCACGGCAACTCCCTACTCTAGAGAGTTCCCCCACTCTCGGCCGCCGCAACCGAGCTGCCGAAAACCGAAGGACCTCAGAGCGAGCCCAGAGGAGCTCAGTTCTAATCGCGCCGTCAAGCAGAGCAGTCACCTTTAAGACTCTCTCCGAATTCTAAAATTCAAATTCTAACTCTAAGATTCTAAGTCTAATTCTAAGACTCTAACTCTAAGATTCTAACTCTAAAATTTAACTTAGATACTTTGTATTACTCGTAGTGTTATACTAGAATAAAAGTGTTATATATATAAATATTCTAAATTCATTCTAAATTAGTTCCAACCTCGTGTATCTCCAAGCCTATATTATTTCTACAACGCATCTCGAATTCTCTCGCCTGCACACGTCGAATAATCCATTCCTAACAAATTATTATTCTATAACATAGAAATATTTTCTGAACCTCGTAGTGATTATTCAGAGAGGACGAACCGCTCATAATCTCTCGCCGAAAGCAACAACAAACAGTGAGGACCGCCGCACGTTAATTATTGCAGAAGCGAAACGACGTTCAGAACGTTTAAATTTTACAATGCCTAAAACACGCGTCAAATAATCCATTCCTAACAAATTACTATTCTATAACATAGAAATATTTCCTGAACCTCGTAGTGATTATTCAGAGAGGACGAACCGCTCATAATCTCTCGCCGAAAGCAACAACGAACAGTGAGGACCGCCGCACGTTAGTTATTGCAGAAGCGAAACGACGTTCAGAATGTTTAAATTTTATAATGCCTAAAACACGCCGTGCAGGAAGAAAGAATCAACTACGGCGTATAACAGCACGACTACATCGCACTGAATCAACACGTGGTCTCTCTAATTTCATTGGAATCGACTATCATAACGACGCGGAATACGATAGATTGTTCGGCGACTCCGTGCCTTTTAGCATTAATAATAATAATAATAATCACGCGGACGTTAAATTACGGGAGTGGCCTACGCAATTGCACGCGATCGAAATCAAGAATTCCAAGGTGCCATTGAACGACATCCCGGACAACGATCCACGCCGTACAAGGTATCTGCAGAAAGGTCTGGCATCCTGTACACCCTCTACAACGCGGGTACCCCGGATCATCGCCATCCAGTCGTTGTCCATTCCTTGGAAATTAAATAAGGTAGGTGCTCAAGATATTTCTTTACAACACGAGCCTCCCTTCTGCCCGGGAACCCGCGAAATACAAGAATCTATTTCGGAAACTACGTCTACGCATTTTTGAATCACTTAACAATAATAACTAATAAATTCTCTTGCAATTTTAGAAATATTAGCTTACCACGGGTTTCCAGAATATTCTCTGCGCGTCTTAAATTTTCTCATCTCCCAAAAAGAGAAATCGTGCGAAACCTTTTTTTTTATCAAGGGTCAGTTTATGGCCCTCATAAAACTGCAGTAGGTATCCTACAGTCAACCCTTTGGAAAATTCTAAATCTTTCCAGAATATCTAGAAACTTCGTGAACGTGTTAGAACATTCAAATCGACCTCATGGCAATTATTTATTTTAACTAACATTAGTTTAAACAATCAACTCCTATGTGTCCAATAATACCGTCACACTTGGATATCCCCACCACTTTGCTTCTCCCCGAGGATGATTCCGAGGAAGAAACTATTGAAGAAACCCTAAATAACCTCCCGTATTGCCAACGGATAATCGGTTTTATTAATAAGGAAACAAGTGCCGCTCTCTGTACGGATTGCCATATGCGTTTACCTATTGGCGTGCAATCTGAGTGGTTAACTTGCGCTAAGCATCTCCTCGTTATCGGCGACGTACCGACCGGAGTCGTTTGCTCAGTCTGCAATTTTTACCGACTGTCGAAAACACGTGACATCGACCACCCTTGTTATCATTGCCAACGAGCTTACCTTCTGTACCGCCGTGGTGAAGAACCCTACCGTATCGACTCGGATGGTAATACAGTAATCACTATTTTCCACTCCGTCAACGATTCACTCGAACGATTCCGCGGATACATGGACTGATTCGTCAGTAATCGAACCTATACGAAACGCTCCCTTTCTCCCAAAACGCAACCGTGACCATAAAGGAAATACCTGTCGTCGTGGGTATCCCCGGAGTAATTCCGAAATACGACGTAGTCCGCCCCGCAGTTCGAGTTCGTAGGTCGCGATTTAAATTTCGTAAAATTTACGCCGCAACTGCACCCCCGGACGTAACAGTAAACAGTAATATAACGATTACACATTATTTTTCTAGAGAGAAAAATGTTTATTGCATTGATTAAATAAAAAAATAATTCAAATCGATAGACAGACGAAAGATAATAAAAAAAGTTACATTAGAGAAATGATTAAAAAGAAAACAATAAAAATAGTTTCAATTTAATTAATTTAAATTACAATTAAATTTTAATTTTATTTCAGTTTAAAATACCTACTTACGATTTGATTTCTCGGCAATCCATACCAAATATTTACGGAATTCGATGTTGAAAAGATCTCTCTCGAGTAAGAAATAGATTTCCAAATGGCTGCAGTAATGATAATGATAAGAGAATGTGGATATTAAACATTCCTAAAATGTTTCTTGTAAATGTACATTTATCGACATACAAAATTCGACTTCTATAATTTGGTTTTTACTAGATTTAAATAATATTCAGCGAAAATCACGCGATGCTGATAATATCGTGGAACTAAATGTTGTACTTTTGTATAATAATACGAATGCTGCTCATTTTCTTTAAGCATTCAGTAAACATTCATATACGATATACTAAACTGACGAGCAATAGATCTTGTATTTAATGTGAGATTATTGCGGAAGACAATTATAATAGCATCTTCCATCACAAGATTGTGTACCTCCATCTCTATTATTCGGTAAAACGCTACCAGTTTCTCGTAGTCGTCGAACAGCACCAACTATTACGTTTAAATTTGGATGATCATGTCAATTCGGATATGAATTAACATTTTCTACTGCAGAGAGAGAAAGAGAGAGAGAGAGAGAGAGAGAGAGAGACCGCGCAGGTGCAGCCTGTTCTCCACTTGTAAAATATAAACGAATCATATCGCAATAATCTTATGTATAATAAAAGCGCATGAGATTATTAAATAGTCTTATAACGTAACAACGAATAGTTGAAATATTCAAAAAAAAAGATCAGATTTATATTTTTTATATATTTTATAACATCAGATCACATTTATTTATTTATTATTTATTTATATTTTTTCTTTCTTTAATATTTTTGTTATTTATAAAGAATCTTTTCTAGTGCTTTGTTTTGATACGTATGTATGTATGTTCATCTTTATGTATTGTATGTATGAAAACAAAGCACAAGCGTGAAGGTTCTTATAAACAAAATCTTCTGATCATTTCAATTATGCATTGTTATGCTTTTATAAGTGAACGATCTTTTATAAGTGACCATTTAATAATCCTCATCATGCCCGTTTATTACGCACAAGATTATTACGAAATGATTCGTTTGTATTTTATAAACGGAGAACAGGCTGCACCTTCCGCAGTGCAATATGCTAATTTATACCCGAATCGACATCATCCAAGTCCAAATGTAATAGCTGGTGCTGTTCGACGACTACAAGAAACTGGCAATGTTTTACCGAATAATAGAAACGGAGGTCGTCCACGTCAAATACGCAATCTTGTGATGGAAGATGCTGTTATGACTGTCTTTCGCAATGATCCTACATTAAGTACAAGATCTGTTGCTTGTCAGTTTAATATATCGCATATGAGTGTTTAAACTGGCCCTTAATGTCTCTCTCGATTTGACATATCTTTTTTATTTATAGTCAATACAATAACCATTTTCTTTATAGAATTCTAATTTGTAATCGTTAATTATACTACTGTTACTAATATTGTTCCTATATATATGTTATTGCGTTTCTGAAAATAGCCGAGAAAATGTCGATAAAAAAAACGTATAACAAAGCCGTCATAGAGCGGTTGGTCCCCGGTGATCGTGTATAGCGCTGAAAAAAGATAAATAAAAAACGCACTAATTTCGGCTGACTGTCGGCATCGTCACTAATAAAGAAAACAAAAAGATATACAAAAAGTACATGCGGCTAGCCTCCGCTTTCAGTTTAGGCTAATTATTGTCACCTCGGGTAACAAAAAGAGGCCTAATAGAAAACACGTGCATTCGAGTTCGCATTCTAGTGACGCTACGTAAAGGTTTAATTGCTGAAAAGAATTTCGAGGTAAAGGAAGAATAGGGAATGAAAATGTAAGACAATTTAAGGTACAAAATTTTACTTTATGGTAATTTTTAAATAAAATCGATATTATTACATAAACATGATACATAAAAATATATTTCCTTTATAGCATATTACATTTAAAATAACAGGAATATGACATTTTATTTTTAAATTTATTGTTACAATTGCAGAGAATTATTACTAATACTATATACATATACTTTTTACAAAAATTTACATTGCTTTCCTAATAAATGTATAAAATACTTATATAAAATATTGAAGAAAATACGAAAGAAACGAATTATTTCGATGATAAATATCCGTACGGAATCGAGTAACGGTTATTAATAAATCTACGTTTCACCAACACTGGTACGCATATTTTCGACTCGTCCCGCGTTACAATTTCATGAAACGCAGTGCGTCGAATTGCGCTAAAACGTAAATTTATTGTAGTTTCATCTTCTTCTTCGTTATCTTCTTGTTCTTTTTCTAGATTCTTTTCTCGCGCTAATAATAATTTTTTAATGCTATTAAAATTAACGCACCGTGAGTTCTCGTAATTGAGGGTTATTCCCTTAACTTTACAGATTTCATATACTCGACCCTCGGGTGTTCGCACGATGTAGGCGTAAAATTTTGGGCCACCGGACACGAACTCTTCGATGTAGCTACCGCGTCCGTAGCTCTCGAGTTCGTCGGTCATATCGCCTAGAAAATTATCCGTGTGAGGTTCATATTCAGTCGGATCACCAGTACTCGCATAAATACAGGAATCGGTATCGTAATATAACACGCGACGATCTAAACGCTCTAAATATTCGTATAATTTTAAACGTGCTTGCGCTGTCGTATATGCGGCTATCACTACGTTGGTTATCGGCGAGGGTACGACAGCCTCTTGTCGCAACCGCCACGAAACATATATTACCTCATCATTTACAGGTAATATACTCGTAAAGAAATTATCGCAACACGTAATTAATATCAAAATTTAGCATAAATTCAAATAAGCGTATCTCCGCGAAAAATTGTCGTATTTCAAAAATTTTTTTTTGTTTTAAAGGGTAAAGTCTCTACTTTAAGGAACTTTCGTTCGATTTTGATTTTATTCTCTCACCTTTTCTCCATCCCTTTAAAAGGAGGAACGTGTTTTTTTTTCAAAAAATTGCATTGTTTGACGAACTCTATGGAGTGTACTAAATTTTTTTCGCAAATATCATCATAACTATCGTAAAATATGGACTTTTCTCTACAAATTAAAAAAAAATTGAATACCGTACGATTTTTTTCGCGAAGTTACAGCATATCAAAGTTACCTATGCATTTTTGCCTATATATTTAATTACCGCCAACATTAGCATTACCCGATGGGCACCACGGGGAGGTTGCTGGTCGGATTTTGCTCATCGTGTATGTGTGTGTGTGTGTGTGTGTGTGTGTGTGTGTGTGTGTGTTGAGGCAGTGATATATGTTCGTATTTAAAATAGTGTATTTCTGCCTCGTCTTCGGATGACCTTTTATGGGAAGATGGCTGCATGATTTTGAAAGACTACTGTCACGTCCGGTCACATAAAATTTTTACTTTCACATGAAATAAATTCTAAGTCCTCTAAGCGCTGTTTGAAAAGCGCGCCAATGCCGGCCATGATGCCTAACTCAGCCTAGTGACTAAGAGAGGCGCTGCGTAACGTCTAGGAACTTCCCACTATGGGGAAACGCCCCCGCGACACCGAGCGTCTCCCACTCTCGGGCCGCCGCAGCGCCAAGCCACCGAAAACGAAGGACCTCAGTGCGGTCCCAAAATCCGGCAGATCACATCGCGACTCCGACTAGAGCAGTCATACCTTGAACGCTCTCCTAATTCTAAATCTAATTCAACTCTAACATTCTAACTCTAATATTATAAGTCCTAACTCTAGTATTAAAACTTTAACTTTAGTTAACTTTGTATCGTGTAGTGTTAATTTAGAATAAAAGTGTGTGTTTCATTTATAATAATTCTTCACATTTATTTTAAACAATTCCAATTCCAATTTCACGCGTTTCCAATATAATATTTTGCTTTAATATTATTACTATTCTAATATTACGATTTTAGTATTTCTAAAATATTCTAAAACGAGTTCTTCCAATCTGCACGTGTAGTGAAAATCTATTATATAAATAATTTTCTTAGTGGAATCCAAGCTGCGACTTAGAGAGGACGAACCGCTCGTCGCTGCCGCACGATTTCACTTTTCTTATAATTTCTGAATTCTGCTGTGACTACTTTGAGAGGACGAACCGCTCGTAGTTACGCACTGGAACAATAACCGACAGTGAGGACCGCCGCACGTCGACTTATTGTAAAAGTGACGCAATATTCAGAATGTTTTATATTATAAAAAAATCATTATGCCTAAGACACGCCATGCAGGCAGGAAAAACCAACTTCGCCGTTTAACCGCGCAACTCTACTATCCAGCATCATCGAGTGAATATTCAAATCTCATCGGCACCTGCTATCATAACGACTCGGAGTACGATAATTTATTTGACGGAACCGCGCCGTTCGCTGTTAATAATAAAGACGTTAAACTGAGAAAGTGGCCAGTGCAATTGACTCCAATCGAAATCGAGAACCCTCGTATTCCGAGAGACGACATCCCGGACAACGATCCTCGTCGCACCCGGTACTTGCAAATCAGGGCGGACATCCTGCACACCCATTACGACGCGCCTATTCCAGAGCATCGGGGAACCATTGTCCACCCCCCAGAAATCAAGTAAGGTAAGTCTCAACTATTATGAACAATTGAAATAAATAATAAAATTCAACGCTAAGATTCTAATACTAAAGGATAAGACTGCCGTCACAAATAGCTAAATTATCAAAATAATTTCAAACACATACGTGCGTGTATAATTATTGTTTAAACATATTTAAAATTAATATTTTCTACGAAATTTGAAAAATAACTTTACACGTGGTCTCTAGAATATTCGTAAAGACTCTTGGAAAACTGCGTTTTCCAAGGGCCATAAAAGTGAAACTCAGTTTTTGCCTAGGGTCATAAAACTGACCCTTAGACCCTTGATAAAAAAAGGGGTCTCGACGATTTCTCTTTTGCAAACTAAGCTAACGTAGCACACTCCATGAATATTCTAGAATTCCGAATAAAATAACGCGAACGTTTTATTCATTTATTTAATTCCATTTATTTAAATAATTCACCCATGTGCCCAATAAGGCCTCAGTACCTCACCGCTCCGTACATCTTGCCTCTTCCCGAAGAGGAAGAAGAGCCTATTGAACAGGGAACTCCTTACTGCCAAATATCAGTCGGGTTTATTAATAAAGAAACAAATGCCGCCCTTTGCGTAGATTGCCATATGCGCTTACGCGGTACTGCTCGAAACGAATGGTTGAACATTGCCAAACATTCGTAATCGGTAACTTACCAACCGGAATACTTTGCTCAGCGTGTAACTTCCATCGACTGTCGGTAACTCGGGACTCTCAACTCCACTGTTACCGTTGTCAGATCGCTTACCTACGGTACATCAACGGCGAAGAAACCTTTCGTATCGACACCGATGGTAACATCGTAATTACAATTTTTCACTCCGTCGATGATTCCCTCGAACGTTTTCAGGAATATATTCGATAATATCCCCATACTCCTGAGTAACATTTGCAACTCCCTCATACGAATCTTAAGGCGACACCCTCCACTCCGCAAGACATTGAACCGTTGCGTGTAGCCTTAGCGGAACACTCTTCGTCGTGGGTATCCCCGGAAAAGTTTTCCGAAATACGACGTTGTTCAGCGCGATAGTCCGAACACGTGGACCGCGATAATCATTTCTCGCGAATTTCACGCCGCGACTGCGCTCCGGACGTAACAAATTGGTGACAGCGGTGGGATAGAAAAATTCCGTAATATGGTTGGCACGCGCGGGAATAAGGGGGATAAGGAAGATTCAGTAGAAAGGGAGAACGCAGGCAAAGAACTAACCGAATCAGAGTTAGTAGGGATACAAGCGAAACTTAAACAAAAAGAAACCGAGATAGTCGAAACTCAAAATAGACTTAGGACGAAAGAAACTCAGCTAAAAGACAGGGAAAATAGTTTGAGAGACGAAGCCATCTTCTTGGCAGATCAGCGGAAGAAACAGGATAAAAGAGGTCGCGAAATAGAACTCCTCCAGGAGAAAATGCAAAAGAACTCAGAAGTTCACGCCCAAGGCGCCGCCCTTGAGGATATGACCGCGCTTAGAAACGACCTTCTCGCCGAAATGGACGAGTTGCGTCGGGAGGTGTTCCGTTTACGCCAAGGGACTAGTCCGTCTATTCGACTTTCCGGACAACTCCTGACACCACTCGACGAATCCGGCGGACGTATCGAACCGCCTCCCGAACAATCCCATCTCCCTAAGGTCTCTTTTCGCGAGGCAACAGAATCCGTGCCTACTTTCGATGGGTATAACGTATCGCTAGGACAATTTACCCGGGCATGCCGTCGCGCGAGAGAAATAATCCCTCCAAGTTCGGAACGCAATCTTAACAAGCTTTTGGTCAATAAACTCCGCGGACGCGCCTACTATGCCGTCGAGGACGAACCCTGCGAGAGCGTTACACAATTGATCGACTTATTAAACATCGCTTTCGGCTCCGCAAAAACTATCGACCAATATAAAGGGGAACTCAGTACCGTGTACTTAAGACCCCAAGAACATATGCTTGATTACGTCAGTCGCGTTAAAGATCTCCGATCCGCGATCCTTGATGCTGAACGCCGCGTGACAGGACGCGTAGACGACGATACGACGTTAAAAATCAACGAACTAACAGCGCGTTCATTCTGCGAAGGGTTGCCTTTGCAATATAGATTACAAATGGACAGACGCCTCTACTCCGTCCCGTCCGAGGCATTTGCTAAGGCAAAAGAGCTCGCAAAAAGAGAAGAGCTGGATCGGGACCGATATAAGACGCGTGATCGCCGCGAACCAGAACCACCGCGTAACGAACACACTCGTCGAATATATCCTCAGACAGCACCCCGCAATGAAACTTATTTTCGCGATCGCTACCCGAATAATACGCTACGTAGCAATCCAATCAGACCCCCCGTAACGCGAGAGAGAGAGGAGCGCCCAACATACAACGATAGACGACAAACGTATAATAACACCAATGTTAATACAAACGCTCCTATTCGCCATAACGACCGTCCCAACAAATGGTGCCGTTACTGCAAGAACAGCGGCCACGAAATCGAAGAATGCCGGAAACGCGAGTATAATAACAACTTACAAAGGAACGAGCCGGGAAACGCGCTGAGCCCCGCGGGAAGGTCGGGTACACCTCACCAAGGGGCTCCCCCTCAAACGACCCGCCCGGTAAATTTAGTCGAAGGTACGAGTACCGAAAAGCCAGAATCGCAACTCTAAATCTGCAAGGGCATTCGCACGCGCCCACCGTCGCGTTAGTCGCTGACGGGCTTTTACACGAAACAACATTCATGATAGATACAGGGGCCGCCCCTAATCTAATTAAAATCCGAAACTTACATCCCGAGACGAAAATTCAACAGCACGACACGTTGTACCTTAGCGGTATAACAGACGGAAAAATAAAAACCCTCGGGTCCGCCGAAGTTCTTTACATGGGACATCCCCTCTACGTCCACACGGTGTCAAACAATTTTCCAATTCCTCAAGAAGGGATCCTAGGATCCGATTTTCTTCGAGATGCTAGTAGTATCGATTTTAGAGATCGGTCAGTACACTGGCAAAATATTCGAATTCCTTTTTCCCAACGCGAAACCGTGGTAGTGCCTGCCAGATCGCGCTCGACATTCTATGTCAATATAAAAAATCTCGACATCGCAGTAGGATACATTCCGCGTCTTAGCGTCTGCGAGAACGTATTCCTCGGGGAAGCGATAGTCACTAATCGAAATGGGAAAGCATACCTTCACGTTATTAACGCTAGCGACACCGACCGCGAGTTAGTAGTCCCGACGATAGATCTGCAAGAGATCGACCAAATTTCCGCCGAACGCGAGAATGATATTCCAACCGAAAAGAGCAAGGTGTTTTCCATATCCTCTCTCGCAACAGATACTCAAGACCGAGCCATTGCCGTCCGAGAGCTTCTCCGATTAGAACACCTAAATGAAGAAGAGTTAACACACGTTACCGACTTGATACGAACACATAACGATTTATTCCGTCTACCGGACGAGATGTTAGGTTACACAGACAAAATGTCTCACAAAATCCCAACAACCGACGACCAGCCGATCCACACTAAACAGTACCGATTCCCGCCGATCCACAAGGACGAGATAAACAAGCAGGTTAGAGAATTATTAGACAACGACGTAGTAAAACCCTCGGAGTCTCCCTACAATTCGCCCCTGTGGATCGTCCCTAAAAAGCCCGATTCAAAGGGAAACAAGCGTTGGAGAATGGTCGTCGACTACCGAGCGTTAAACGAAAAAACAATAGGCGATGCGTACCCGCTACCAAATATAACCGAAATCCTCGACCAGTTAGGGAGCGCAAAATACTTCAGCGTGTTTGACCTCGCATCCGGTTTCCACCAAATCCCGATGCATGAGTCGCACGCGCAAAAGACGGCTTTTTCAACACCTCATGGGCATTACGAATTCAAACGAATGCCATTCGGTTTAAACAATGCCCCAGCGACGTTTCAGCGACTCATGGACCAGGTTCTATGCGGACTACAGGGAACTGAACTTTTTGTATATCTCGATGACATAGTATTGTACGCGAGCTCATTACGCGAACACGACATCAAATTCAACAAACTGGCCGAAAGATTGCGTAGGGCTAACCTAAAACTCCAACCAGATAAATGCGAGTTCCTACGTAAAGAGGTCGGATACCTAGGTCACATAATCAGTGACGAGGGAGTAAAACCAGATCCGTCTAAGTTGCTCGCGGTTAAAGAATTCCCCAGACCCCGACATGCAAAGAACATAAAACAGTTCCTCGGTCTGTCTGGCTATTATCGTAGGTTCATCCCTGAGTTCTCTAAAATCGCACGACCTCTTACCGACTTATTAAAGAAGGACAAACCATTTACCTGGAGGGATGAACAAGAAAAAGCCTCTCCGAAACTCCGCGACGCACTATGCTCCAAACCCATTCTCCAGTTTCCCGATTTTACGCGATCTTTCATCGTCACAACAGACGCTTCAGGGTACGCGGTCGGAGGAGTCTTGAGTCAGGGAGAAATCGGTAAAGATCTGCCCATTGCATACACATCTCGATTACTAAACAACGCAGAGAAGAACTACTCGACAATTGAAAAAGAGTCGTTAGCCATCGTGTACTGCGTCAATTACTTCCGATCCTATATATATGGACGGAAGTTCACGCTAGTCACGGATCACAGACCGCTGGTATGGATGCACTCCGTAACAGATCCCACCTCACGACTCATCCGATGGCGCCTTAAACTCGCGGAATACGAATATAACGTAGTGTATAAGCCAGGTAAAATTAACGATAACGCCGACGCACTCTCCAGAAACCCTATTCCATCTAACTCTTTAGCTAAACTAAACGAAATAGAACAAATTCTACCCAACTGACTCGAGAGCTCTCCAGCTCAGAAGAGTCATTATTCAATCCTAAAAGAAAGAAAACCGAAGAATCGCCTCGAGAAACCGCGGAAGCCCCGCAACGAGCAGAAAACGATAATATAGACGATCCGCCGAACCCGCGATCTTCTAGCGAAACCGAAGCTAATGACGAATCGGGTGAAACAAGCGAGACCGAGAACGACAACAGTTCCGACCTTAGCGACGACGCCCCGATTTTCGACAATATAAACGAACCATTCGTCCAAGGAACTAGAATGGGACCACAAGTGGTACCGATTCCAGATAACTTCTCTACGCGAAAAGATAATCTTGTTATCTTCGTCACACAACAAGGCGTACCAGTCGACCGCGGAGCTCACATACTCCGAGAAAGTAAATCCTTGCCTACGATTAGAGGAGCAGCTCTAGCCAGGGCAAGAATAAACCGCGACGGGAATCGCCAAATTATATCCCTTGTCATTAAAGAACGCGAATCGGGAATTACGGAAAGAGAGATACTAAAAGAATCATTTCGATCGCTTTTAGACGTCGTCAGAGAAACGGAGCTGTCGTCTATCTCGATAACCAGAGGCGACATCGATAATGTCCCTTGGGATACCGTATACTCGTTGCTAACGCGCGTCTTAAGCGAAACCAATGTAAAAATATTCATTTGTAGGAATGAAATCTCCGTCCCACCGGAGGACGAGAGAGAAAATATTATTGCCGAAAACCACAACTCGGCGATTGGCGGCCATAAAGGTATTTCCAAAACATACCAACGTATGAAAAAGCGCTACCAATGGAACGGCATGAAAACCGATATCCAAACGTTCATCAAAAATTGCCGCCCTTGCCAACTAAAGAAACTGGTCCGCGTAAAAACCAGACAACCCATGATATTGACAGATACACCTGACGCTGCCTTCGACAAGGTCTCGATGGACATCATGGGTCCACTACCCGTTACGCGAACTAATAACATGTATATACTCACTGTGCAAGACCACCTAACTAAGTATTCTTTAGCGATCCCTTTGAAACATGCAAACGCGATTAATGTAGCAGACGCATTCACGAATGAATTAATATGCGTTTTCGGAGCACCGAAAGCTATATTAACGGACCAGGGATCGCATTTTCTAAATAGCCTAATGCGTAACATAGCAAAAAAATTTAGAATTAAACTCTTTAAAACTACGGCCTATAGGCCGCAACCTAATGGCTCAATAGAGCGCTCCCACCACGTTTTGTGGGAATACCTAAAACAGTATGTAGATAAAAATAACGAGTGGGATATATACTGTCACGTCCGGCTACTTAAATTTTTCACTCCTATGCAAAATAATTCTAAGTTCTTATAACACCGTTTGAAATGCGCGCCAATGCCGGCCATGACATCTAACTCCGCCTAGTGCCTGAGCGCGGCGCTCCGCAACACCTGGGAACTTCCCTACCACGGCAACTCCCTACTCTAGAGAGTTCCCCCACTCTCGGCCGCCGCAACCGAGCTGCCGAAAACCGAAGGACCTCAGAGCGAGCCCAGAGGAGCTCAGTTCTAATCGCGCCGTCAAGCAGAGCAGTCACCTTTAAGACTCTCTCCGAATTCTAAAATTCAAATTCTAACTCTAAGATTCTAAGTCTAATTCTAAGACTCTAACTCTAAGATTCTAACTCTAAAATTTAACTTAGATACTTTGTATTACTCGTAGTGTTATACTAGAATAAAAGTGTTATATATATAAATATTCTAAATTCATTCTAAATTAGTTCCAACCTCGTGTATCTCCAAGCCTATATTATTTCTACAACGCATCTCGAATTCTCTCGCCTGCACACGTCGAATAATCCATTCCTAACAAATTATTATTCTATAACATAGAAATATTTTCTGAACCTCGTAGTGATTATTCAGAGAGGACGAACCGCTCATAATCTCTCGCCGAAAGCAACAACAAACAGTGAGGACCGCCGCACGTTAATTATTGCAGAAGCGAAACGACGTTCAGAACGTTTAAATTTTACAATGCCTAAAACACGCGTCAAATAATCCATTCCTAACAAATTACTATTCTATAACATAGAAATATTTCCTGAACCTCGTAGTGATTATTCAGAGAGGACGAACCGCTCATAATCTCTCGCCGAAAGCAACAACGAACAGTGAGGACCGCCGCACGTTAGTTATTGCAGAAGCGAAACGACGTTCAGAATGTTTAAATTTTATAATGCCTAAAACACGCCGTGCAGGAAGAAAGAATCAACTACGGCGTATAACAGCACGACTACATCGCACTGAATCAACACGTGGTCTCTCTAATTTCATTGGAATCGACTATCATAACGACGCGGAATACGATAGATTGTTCGGCGACTCCGTGCCTTTTAGCATTAATAATAATAATAATAATCACGCGGACGTTAAATTACGGGAGTGGCCTACGCAATTGCACGCGATCGAAATCAAGAATTCCAAGGTGCCATTGAACGACATCCCGGACAACGATCCACGCCGTACAAGGTATCTGCAGAAAGGTCTGGCATCCTGTACACCCTCTACAACGCGGGTACCCCGGATCATCGCCATCCAGTCGTTGTCCATTCCTTGGAAATTAAATAAGGTAGGTGCTCAAGATATTTCTTTACAACACGAGCCTCCCTTCTGCCCGGGAACCCGCGAAATACAAGAATCTATTTCGGAAACTACGTCTACGCATTTTTGAATCACTTAACAATAATAACTAATAAATTCTCTTGCAATTTTAGAAATATTAGCTTACCACGGGTTTCCAGAATATTCTCTGCGCGTCTTAAATTTTCTCATCTCCCAAAAAGAGAAATCGTGCGAAACCTTTTTTTTTATCAAGGGTCAGTTTATGGCCCTCATAAAACTGCAGTAGGTATCCTACAGTCAACCCTTTGGAAAATTCTAAATCTTTCCAGAATATCTAGAAACTTCGTGAACGTGTTAGAACATTCAAATCGACCTCATGGCAATTATTTATTTTAACTAACATTAGTTTAAACAATCAACTCCTATGTGTCCAATAATACCGTCACACTTGGATATCCCCACCACTTTGCTTCTCCCCGAGGATGATTCCGAGGAAGAAACTATTGAAGAAACCCTAAATAACCTCCCGTATTGCCAACGGATAATCGGTTTTATTAATAAGGAAACAAGTGCCGCTCTCTGTACGGATTGCCATATGCGTTTACCTATTGGCGTGCAATCTGAGTGGTTAACTTGCGCTAAGCATCTCCTCGTTATCGGCGACGTACCGACCGGAGTCGTTTGCTCAGTCTGCAATTTTTACCGACTGTCGAAAACACGTGACATCGACCACCCTTGTTATCATTGCCAACGAGCTTACCTTCTGTACCGCCGTGGTGAAGAACCCTACCGTATCGACTCGGATGGTAATACAGTAATCACTATTTTCCACTCCGTCAACGATTCACTCGAACGATTCCGCGGATACATGGACTGATTCGTCAGTAATCGAACCTATACGAAACGCTCCCTTTCTCCCAAAACGCAACCGTGACCATAAAGGAAATACCTGTCGTCGTGGGTATCCCCGGAGTAATTCCGAAATACGACGTAGTCCGCCCCGCAGTTCGAGTTCGTAGGTCGCGATTTAAATTTCGTAAAATTTACGCCGCAACTGCACCCCCGGACGTAACACTCCAAGCCTATATTATTTCTACAACGCATCTCGAATTCTCTCGCCTGCACACGTCGAATAATCCATTCCTAACAAATTATTATTCTATAACATAGAAATATTTTCTGAACCTCGTAGTGATTATTCAGAGAGGACGAACCGCTCATAATCTCTCGCCGAAAGCAACAACAAACAGTGAGGACCGCCGCACGTTAATTATTGCAGAAGCGAAACGACGTTCAGATCGTTTAAATTTTACAATGCCTAAAACACGCGTCAAATAATCCATTCCTAACAAATTACTATTCTATAACATAGAAATATTTCCTGAACCTCGTAGTGATTATTCAGAGAGGACGAACCGCTCATAATCTCTCGCCGAAAGCAACAACGAACAGTGAGGACCGCCGCACGTTAGTTATTGCAGAAGCGAAACGACGTTCAGAATGTTTAAATTTTATAATGCCTAAAACACGCCGTGCAGGAAGAAAGAATCAACTACGGCGTATAACAGCACGACTACATCGCACTGAATCAACACGTGGTCTCTCTAATTTCATTGGAATCGACTATCATAACGACGCGGAATACGATAGATTGTTCGGCGACTCCGTGCCTTTTAGCATTAATAATAATAATAATAATCACGCGGACGTTAAATTACGGGAGTGGCCTACGCAATTGCACGCGATCGAAATCAAGAATTCCAAGGTGCCATTGAACGACATCCCGGACAACGATCCACGCCGTACAAGGTATCTGCAGAAAGGTCTGGCATCCTGTACACCCTCTACAACGCGGGTACCCCGGATCATCGCCATCCAGTCGTTGTCCATTCCTTGGAAATTAAATAAGGTAGGTGCTCAAGATATTTCTTTACAACACGAGCCTCCCTTCTGCCCAGGAACCCGCGAAATACAAGAATCTATTTCGGAAACTACGTCTACGCATTTTTGAATCACTTAACAATAATAACTAATAAATTCTCTTGCAATTTTAGAAATATTAGCTTACCACGTGGTTTCCAGAATATTCTCTGCGCGTCTTAAATTTTCTCATCTCCCAAAAAGAGAAATCGTGCGAAACCTTTTTTTTTTATCAAGGGTCAGTTTATGGCCCTCATAAAACTGCAGTAGGTATCCTACAGTCAACCCTTTGGAAAATTCTAAATCTTTCCAGAATATCTAGAAACTTCGTGAACGTGTTAGAACATTCAAATCGACCTCATGGCAACTATTTATTTTAACTAACATTAGTTTAAACAATTAACTCCTATGTGTCCAATAATACCGTCACACTTGGACATCCCCACCACTTTGCTCCTCCCCGAGGATGATTCCGAGGAAGAAATTATTGAAGAAACCCTAAATAACCTCCCGTATTGCCAACGGATAATCGGTTTTATTAATAAGGAAACAAGTGCCGCTCTCTGTACGGATTGCCGTATGCGTTTACCTATTGGCGTGCAATCTGAGTGGTTAACTTGCGCTAAGCATCTCCTCGTTATCGGCGACGTACCGACCGGAGTCGTTTGCTCAGTCTGCAATTTTTACCGACTGTCGACAACACGTGACATCGACCACCCTTGTTACCATTGCCAACGAGCTTACCTTCTGTACCGCCGTGGTGAAGAACCCTACCGTATCGACTCGGATGGTAATACAGTAATCACTATTTTCCACTCCGTCAACGATTCACTCGAACGATTCCGCGGATACATGGACTGATTCGTCGGTAATCGAACCTATACGAAACGCTCCCTTTCTCCCAAAACGCAACCGTGACCATAAAGGAAATACCTGTCGTCGTGGGTATCCCCGGAGTAATTCCGAAATACGACGTAGTCCGCCCCGCAGTTCGAGTTCGTAGGTCGCGATTTAAATTTCGTAAAATTTACGCCGCAACTGCACCCCCGGACGTAACAAAACTGGTGACAGCGGTGGGATACTGAAATTTCCGAGCTATGGTCGGGACGCGCGGAAGACAGGGAGATAAGGAAGAATCGGTTGAAAAGGAATTCGCGGGAAAGGAATTAACTGAAGCACAGCTCGCGGATATACAAGCAAAATTAAAGCAAAAGGAAGTCGAAATTATCGAAGCTCAAAATCGTATTAGAACTAGGGAAGCTCTCGCGAAAACCAAAGAAATCAGCCTAAGAGAGGAGGCCGCACTCCTCGAAGAGCAACGGAAAAGAGCAGATAAACGAGAACGCGAAATCGAAACGCTCCGCGAAAATATGGAAAGGAATCCGGGAAAGAGCCAACCCCAGGGCACCATCCCTGAGGATATGAATTCCCTCAAAAACGATCTCCTCGCGGAAATCGAAATATTACGCAATGAGGTGAATCGGCTGCGGCGAGAGCCCAGTCCGTCTATCAGACTCTCGGGCCAACCTCTACTATCGCTCGACGACTCCGCCGGGCATTCCGAGTTACCTTCCGGACGACCCCAGTCCCCCAAGGTCTCCTTTCGCGAAGCGACCGAAACCGTGCCTACTTTCGACGGTTATAATATACCGTTAAGGCAATTTACACGGGCATGCCAACGCGCGAAAGAAATAATTCCCCCGACATCCGAACGCAACCTCACCAAACTCTTACTTAATAAGCTTAGCGGGCGTGCCTATAGCGCCGTCGAGGGGGAGCCCTGCGAAAGCATCACACAACTGATCGACCTATTAAATAACGCATTCGGGCCCGCGAAAACGATCGATCAATACAGGGGAGAACTTAGTATCGTATACTTAAAACCCCAAGAGCACATGTTAGATTACATCAGCCGCGTCAAAGATCTACGATCCGCGATTTTAGACGCCGAACGCCGCGCAATGGGACGCATAGATAATGAGACAGCCCTAAGAATCGACGAACTCACGGCACGATCCTTCTGCGAAGGACTCCCTCTGCAGTACAGATTGCAGATGGATAGACGATTATACTCCGTCCCGTCTGAGGCGTTCGCGAGAGCGAAAGAACTCGCAAAACGGGAAGAAATAGACCGCGATCGATATAAAACACGTGACCGCCGCGAACCCGAACCACCGCGAAACGAACATACGCGTCGAGGATACGCTAATACGCCTCCGCGCAACGAAAATTATTTTCGGGAACGCTATCCGAACAATACGCGTAACGATCCGGTGAGATTCTCCGACGAACGCCCAACATATGGCGATAGACGCCAAAATTACAATAATACTAACACAACCACTAATGCGCCTACTCGTTACAACGACCGTCGCAATAAATGGTGCCGCTATTGCAAAAACAACGGGCACGAGATAGAAGAATGCAGAAAACGTGAATATAATAATAACGTGCAAAAAAATGAGTCGGGAAACGCACCGAGCCCCGCGGGAAGGTCGGGTACACCTCACCAAGGGGCCTCTTCTCAAACGAACCGCCCGATAAGAGCGATAAGCACGGAACACGATTCGGAAACACGCGAATCGCAATGTTAACTCCGAACGATTTTTCACATGCGCCCGCGGTCACCATAGCCGCAGGTGGATTATCGACCGAGACATGCTTTATGATAGACACAGGTGCAGCGCCTAATCTTGTTAAACAAGGACAAATACTCCCCAACAACGACATTGATAAAAGTTCGACGATCTTCCTTAGCGGAATCACGAACGATAAAATCAAAACGCTCGGGACTATTAGCATAAAATACCTCGGTCACCAAATCAAACTCCACGTCGTCACCGACGATTTTCCAATCTCGCAAGACGGAATCTTAGGTTCCGAATTCTTACAAGACGCGTCTAAAATAGACTACGTCAAACGCTGCATCATTTGGCAAGGGGCCTCAATCCCTTTCAACGCCGAACAAACATTCACGATCCCAGCAAGATCGCGAACTACACTACCGCTCCGTGTTAGCGATACCAACGTTAGCGTAGGGTATATATCACGGATCCACGTAAACGATGACATCTACTTAGGAGACGCCATCGTCACCAACCGCAACGGCATAGCCTACATAAAAGCCGTCAATACAAGCGATAAGGATCTCAAGTTCAACTTACCTAGAATAAGTCTTCAAGAGATAGAAAAACTCTCCACATCCTATCCTCGAGACCATGAGGGCTCACCGCCCCCTTCTAAGAGTCGTAAAAGCACTCTCTCCAAATCTCATCCCTCGACCAAGAGTCATAAAACCTCCGAAGCCGCTCTCCCAACCTTAGGGCATGAGGAGACCTTCGCTAAGAAAACACAGTACGTCGCAACACTAAGTAAACAAAACACATCCCGTCCCGACGAGATTAAGACACTACTGCGACTCGATCATCTAAACACGGAAGAAACGAAACACGTACATAACCTAATACACACTTACAATGATCTGTTTCGCCTTCCTACCGACAAACTACACTCTACTAACGTCACCACACACACCATCCCAACGACCGACGAACTTCCGGTACACACAAAACAATACAGATACCCGCCGATGCACAAGGAGGAGATTAACAAACAAGTGCAAGAACTCATTGAGAATGATGTAATCCAACCATCTATGTCACCATATAACTCCCCCTTGTGGATCGTGCCCAAAAAACCGGACTCACAAGGTAACAAGCGTTGGCGAATGGTAATAGATTACCGAGCACTGAACGAAAAAACAGTCGGGGACGCTTACCCCTTACCAAACATAGTAGAGATCCTCGATCAGCTGGGGAGCGCGAAATACTTTAGTGTGTTTGACTTGGCATCGGGTTTTCACCAGATAAAGATGAACGAATCCCACACACATAAAACCGCGTTTTCCACTCCGTATGGGCATTATGAATTTAAACGAATGCCATTCGGGCTCAAAAATGCCCCCGCGACCTTCCAAAGGCTCATGGACCAGGTACTGTCGGGACTTCAAGGTGCCGAACTCTTCGTGTATCTCGACGATATAGTATTGTATTCCAGTTCGTTGCGAGAACACGAAATCAAATTCCACAAACTAGCGGAACGACTCAGAAGGGCAGGACTGCGCCTCCAGCCCGACAAATGCGAATTCCTCCGCAAAGAAGTCACATACCTGGGCCATGTAATAAGTGAAGCCGGAGTGAAACCCGATCCCAAGAAAATAACAGCGGTCGAAGATTTCCCTAGACCCAAACACGCGAAAAACATAAAACAATTCTTAGGACTCGCGGGCTACTATCGAAGGTTTATACCTAACTTCTCCAAGATAGCACAACCTCTCACGAATCTGCTAAAGAAAGAGGAATCATTCGTCTGGAAAGAGGAACAAGAGTCGGCTTTCACGCAGCTCCGCAATGCGCTTTGTAACGAACCGATTTTGCAATACCCAGACTTCACTAAACCGTTCATTGTAACTACCGACGCATCCGGATATGCGGTTGGAGGAATACTTAGCCAGGGCACTATAGGGAAGGATCTTCCTATAGCCTACACATCGAGACTATTGAATAAAGCAGAAATAAACTACTCTACCATTGAGAAAGAACTGTTAGCAATAGTATATAGTGTAAATTATTTCAGACCATACCTATATGGTCGACAATTCCAGTTAGTAACCGATCATAAGCCTTTAGTATGGCTACACTCAGTAAAGGACCCATCATCGCGTTTAGTCCGATGGCGTCTAAAATTACTAGAGTACGAATATAAAGTAGAATACAAAGCAGGTAAAATAAATGCTAACGCCGACGCATTATCTAGAAACCCTGTTATCGAACAAATTCTCCCGCTTGTAAACACATCCGACTCCGACGAATCACTATTTTCGACTAATCAACATAAGAAAACACAAGCTCCAACAAATGTCGATTCTCCCATACCAACAAATGTAAATTCATCAACAAGAAATAACGTTGATAGTACCGCAGAAAATGAATCCGACAAAGAAATCGAGACTGACGAAAGCTCCAGTTCAGACGAAGAGAATCAAATCTTCGATAACCCTAGAACCCCCTTTCAATTACGAGAACCGAACGCGAGATTCAAAATAATAACTATTCCAGATAACTTTATAACCAGAAAAGACAATCTTGTTATATTTGCTACGCAACAAGGCGTACCGCTGGGACGAGGAGCTCAAATGTTGCATGATAATAACATACTACCCGTAATTAAAGACGCCACGTTGGGCAGAGCAAAAGTTAATTGCAACGGTAACAGACACTTAATATCACTTATCGCTAAAGAAAGAGTCTCAGCCGCCACTGAAATAGAAATTATCAAAGAAACGCTACGCTCACTAAAGGACGTAGTTACAGAATTGGACCTACAGTCAATCTCGATATGTCAAGACAATGTAGATAGCATTACCTGGAATACCATATATTCATTGCTGCAGCGTACATTAAGCGACACTAATCTTAAGATATTCGTATGCGCAAACAAGATCGAAATTCCACTCCCTGCAGATAGAGAAAGAATTATAAAAGATAACCACAGCTCAGCGATAGGAGGCCATAAAGGAGTAACCAAAACGTATAACCGACTAAAAGAACGATACTCCTGGCCAAAGATGAAGGAAGACGTCTGTGAATATATTCGTAAATGTAAAGATTGTCAACTGAAAAAATTAGTAAGAGTAAAAACTAAACAACCAATGGTGCTTACAGATACGCCAGGCACAGCATTTGATAAAATCTCAATGGATATAATGGGACCTCTTCCTACAACTTCTTTAGGAAATACATACATTCTTACCATACAGGACCTTTTAACTAAGTATTCACTAGCCATTCCATTGAAGCACGCATCCGCAACCGACGTAGCCGATGCACTCACTAACGAATTCATATGTATATACGGCGCTCCTATAGCTTGGTTAACTGACCAAGGGTCACATTTCCTTAATTCTCTGTTGCGCAATATAGCACGTAAGTTTAGAATTAAGCAATATAAAACTACAGCTTATAGACCGCAATCGAATGGTTCGATTGAAAGATCCCACCATGTACTATGGGAATACCTTAAACAATATGTTAATAAAAACCGCGAATGGGATCAATTTTTGAAGTTAGCTACGTTCTCATATAACACTAGTGTACACGAAGGCACGCGATACACTCCGCACGAACTTATATTCGGCAAAATAGCGCGTGTCCCCTCCAACGATCCGCCACTAGAGAATGAAGAAAACGAAACATACTCGCATTATCTTCGAGAATTGTTCTCTAGAATCCGCGACGTACAAGATAACGCGCGCGAAAATTTAATAGAAGCTAAGATTAGATCTAAGAAATATTACGACAGGAAACTAAATGTAAAGGAATTTAAGGTAGGAGATAACGTATACCTATTAAAAGAACCCAAAAAGGGGAAACTATCCGACCAATATACAGGCCCCTATAAAATTATACAAATCCTAAAAAAACATAATGTTAAGTTAGCTATAAGTAATAATAGGTTTAGAATTGTACATATGGATAAGCTAAAACCCTCGCCACATCAAGCCCCTACCCCGGAATACCCCCACTCCGAAGATGACTATATCTCGGACACCCCGACGGAGGACGGGCCAGTAACCAGCCAACCACGACAGAATGAAGACCTACGCAAGCATACTAACTGCAATCGCACTGTTAGCCCTAACCTCTAATGGGCTAATAGGGTACGACTGCGGAGGCCGCGGTTTAAATATCACTACGCTCTCACTATTGGACATAGAAGAATGCAAAGTCGACGACATCGAGCCAAAGAAGGAAGAGGTCTACGTACAATTGCTACAGTTGAGCGAATTCGAGCACACATCAGGAATCCAGTGCAAAATTGAAGTCGACCGAACTGTCTATTACTGTGGGATGCACTCACACATATCTGCCGTACATAACGGCAGACGCGAGTACATTCACGAAACATCGGCCGATACTTGTAGAAAACTGCACGAAACGGGAACCATCTCCTTAGGATTAAACGGACATCTCTCCGACATTAAACCAAACGCTACCAATCTGCGCGCAGTAACATTCGCAGGTTCCGTAAAAACCGACGGAGGATGTAGCGGGACTCAATACAGCGATCCGTACGGCACCTGGGATAACGCAATCGTCCAAGCCTCAATACGGATCACTACCCGGAAGCTGGAGTTACCCGTTAAACACAACACTAACGAGGTAATACTCCCCTCAGGTGTTCGCTGCCCCGTGACAACAGGAGAATGCAACGACGCAGACGGAGCCTCCACATACTGGTCGGTGTTACCTGCCGACAATTGCCATTTCGGCCGATACGATGTCCTATACGAAGGATTGGCACATCGCTTATCACCGAAATCATCGCATAAGGACTCCCCAACGGTCTACACGGTAACGACACAAGATACCACGTTCGCGCTGGCACGCACAACCGAGACAAACATCTGTGGATATAAACTCCTACGAACTGAGCACCCCAAGCTCTGCGTCCTCGAAACGCAGCCAGGACGCGTGTTCAAAGGTCGTTCAAAAATCAAAATCGACAATCTTGATATTTTCTCGTACGTAAACTCCAAGTTTATTTACGTAGAAAAACACCTCAGAACACAGCTATCACAACTATACAGAGACATAATGGAACAGAAATGCGCCCTGGAGAGACAAATCCTGCTCAACGCTCTCTCCCTTGCAAGCATTGCACCAGACGAGATGGCGCACAGAATTATGAAATCACCAGGGTACACCGCCATTACAGCTGGCGAGGTTATCCACCTCATCAAATGCGTACCTGTGGAATGCCGAGTACGACCCGTCGACAATTGCTACAACGAGCTTCCCGTCACCCACCAAAATAAATCTCTTTTCCTATTACCCAGATCAAAATACTCACAAAATCTGGAACACTCAGGGACTGCAACGAACTCCTACCAGCGATGTACCAAGTGCACAACATATGGTACCGACTGACACCGAAACCAGTGGAGTCAATCGCACCTCCGACAATCCAGCCGTTAACCAAACCGTCATGGAGATACGTAAGCCCTGACTCACTCGCCTCCAGCGGCATTTACACCAGCGAAGAACTGGATCGTCTGCGCGACCACATCATGTTCCCGATGGAAAAACCCTCAATGCTCAACACGATCGCCAGGGGAGCAATGGGACACGAAGTCCCCACAGGAAGTCTATCCATGCTAAACCTGCTAGACGAGAAAACACTAGACAAGCTAGCAGAAAACACGGGAGCACGCTTATGGAAAGGTTTCATAAGCTTCGGATCCGCCAGCGCCGGAGTGCTGGGCATCTTTGTCGTCGCACGACTTGCCAAATTAATAATAGACACACTGATCCATGGATACGCACTTCACTCCGTTTACGGATGGAGCCTACACCTCCTGGGAGCCGTATGGACATCAGTCACGAACATATTATTACACATGGGAAGACCGGCCGACGGAGGACAAAATAACAAAAGGAAGCAACCACCACTGGGACCACTACCCGTACAGGAAGAATCAACACCCCTAGCCCCCCCTTCACAAGAAGAAGACTCCCCACCAATACAAAAAGTGAAAAGTGAAGCGCATGTAAATTATAAAGAATTGCGCAACCTCCTCAACGAAGAGGTATAGACTCGTTCACC
The DNA here is from genome assembly GCF_030444845.1 of Prenolepis imparis. NCBI lineage: Eukaryota > Metazoa > Arthropoda > Insecta > Hymenoptera > Formicidae > Prenolepis > Prenolepis imparis. Next base: position 54,297 of record NW_028141278.1, read on the forward strand.
ACTAGGAAATAAGAAAGTGTTAACCTTAACATTAAGCATAAATAAAATTATACCCACTATGATATAGAACTGGAAAAAGTTAGACATGGTCCAACTTTTTCTTCTAAGGGGGGAGGTGTCACGTCCGGCTACTTAAATTTTTCACTCCTATGCAAAATAATTCTAAGTTCTTATAACACCGTTTGAAATGCGCGCCAATGCCGGCCATGACATCTAACTCCGCCTAGTGCCTGAGCGCGGCGCTCCGCAGCACCTGGGAACTTCCCTACCACGGCAACTCCCTACTCTAGAGAGTTCCCCCACTCTCGGCCGCCGCAACCGAGCTGCCGAAAACCGAAGGACCTCAGAGCGAGCCCAGAGGAGCTCAGTTCTAATCGCGCCGTCAAGCAGAGCAGTCACCTTTAAGACTCTCTCCGAATTCTAAAATTCAAATTCTAACTCTAAGATTCTAATTCTAATTCTAAGACTCTAACTCTAAGATTCTAACTCAAAAATTTAACTTAGATACTTTGTATTACTCGTAGTGTTATACTAGAATAAAAGTGTTATATATATATATATTCTAAATTCATTCTAAATTAGTTCCAACCTCGTGTATCTCCAAGCCTATATTATTTCTACAACGCATCTCGAATTCTCTCGCCTGCACACGTCGAATAATCCATTCCTAACAAATTATTATTCTATAACATAGAAATATTTTCTGAACCTCGTAGTGATTATTCAGAGAGGACGAACCGCTCATAATCTCTCGCCGAAAGCAACAACAAACAGTGAGGACCGCCGCACGTTAATTATTGCAGAAGCGAAACGACGTTCAGAACGTTTAAATTTTACAATGCCTAAAACACGCGTCAAATAATCCATTCCTAACAAATTACTATTCTATAACATAGAAATATTTCCTGAACCTCGTAGTGATTATTCAGAGAGGACGAACCGCTCATAATCTCTCGCCGAAAGCAACAACGAACAGTGAGGACCGCCGCACGTTAGTTATTGCAGAAGCGAAACGACGTTCAGAATGTTTAAATTTTATAATGCCTAAAACACGCCGTGCAGGAAGAAAGAATCAACTACGGCGTATAACAGCACGACTACATCGCACTGAATCAACACGTGGTCTCTCTAATTTCATTGGAATCGACTATCATAACGACGCGGAATACGATAGATTGTTCGGCGACTCCGTGCCTTTTAGCATTAATAATAATAATAATAATCACGCGGACGTTAAATTACGGGAGTGGCCTACGCAATTGCACGCGATCGAAATCAAGAATTCCAAGGTGCCATTGAACGACATCCCGGACAACGATCCACGCCGTACAAGGTATCTGCAGAAAGGTCTGGCATCCTGTACACCCTCTACAACGCGGGTACCCCGGATCATCGCCATCCAGTCGTTGTCCATTCCTTGGAAATTAAATAAGGTAGGTGCTCAAGATATTTCTTTACAACACGAGCCTCCCTTCTGCCCAGGAACCCGCGAAATACAAGAATCTATTTCGGAAACTACGTCTACGCATTTTTGAATCACTTAACAATAATAACTAATAAATTCTCTTGCAATTTTAGAAATATTAGCTTACCACGTGGTTTCCAGAATATTCTCTGCGCGTCTTAAATTTTCTCATCTCCCAAAAAGAGAAATCGTGCGAAACCTTTTTTTTTTATCAAGGGTCAGTTTATGGCCCTCATAAAACTGCAGTAGGTATCCTACAGTCAACCCTTTGGAAAATTCTAAATCTTTCCAGAATATCTAGAAACTTCGTGAACGTGTTAGAACATTCAAATCGACCTCATGGCAACTATTTATTTTAACTAACATTAGTTTAAACAATTAACTCCTATGTGTCCAATAATACCGTCACACTTGGACATCCCCACCACTTTGCTCCTCCCCGAGGATGATTCCGAGGAAGAAATTATTGAAGAAACCCTAAATAACCTCCCGTATTGCCAACGGATAATCGGTTTTATTAATAAGGAAACAAGTGCCGCTCTCTGTACGGATTGCCGTATGCGTTTACCTATTGGCGTGCAATCTGAGTGGTTAACTTGCGCTAAGCATCTCCTCGTTATCGGCGACGTACCGACCGGAGTCGTTTGCTCAGTCTGCAATTTTTACCGACTGTCGACAACACGTGACATCGACCACCCTTGTTATCATTGCCAACGAGCTTACCTTCTGTACCGCCGTGGTGAAGAACCCTACCGTATCGACTCGGATGGTAATACAGTAATCACTATTTTCCACTCCGTCAACGATTCACTCGAACGATTCCGCGGATACATGGACTGATTCGTCGGTAATCGAACCTATACGAAACGCTCCCTTTCTCCCAAAACGCAACCGTGACCATAAAGGAAATACCTGTCGTCGTGGGTATCCCCGGAGTAATTCCGAAATACGACGTAGTCCGCCCCGCAGTTCGAGTTCGTAGGTCGCGATTTAAATTTCGTAAAATTTACGCCGCAACTGCACCCCCGGACGTAACAGTGTATCGCGTGCCTTCGTGTACACTAGTGTTATATGAGAACGTAGCTAACTTCAAAAATTGATCCCATTCGCGGTTTTTATTAACATATTGTTTAAGGTATTCCCATAGTACATGGTGAGATCTTTCAATCGAACCATTCGATTGCGGTCTATAAGCTGTAGTTTTATATTGCTTAATTCTAAACTTACGTGCTATATTGCGCAACAGAGAATTAAGGAAATGTGACCCTTGGTCAGTTAACCAAGCTATAGGAGCGCCGTATATACATATGAATTCGTTAGTGAGTGCATCGGCTACGTCGGTTGCGGATGCGTGCTTCAATGGAATGGCTAGTGAATACTTAGTTAAAAGGTCCTGTATGGTAAGAATGTATGTATTTCCTAAAGAAGTTGTAGGAAGAGGTCCCATTATATCCATTGAGATTTTATCAAATGCTGTGCCTGGCGTATCTGTAAGCACCATTGGTTGTTTAGTTTTTACTCTTACTAATTTTTTCAGTTGACAATCTTTACATTTACGAATATATTCACAGACGTCTTCCTTCATCTTTGGCCAGGAGTATCGTTCTTTTAGTCGGTTATACGTTTTGGTTACTCCTTTATGGCCTCCTATCGCTGAGCTGTGGTTATCTTTTATAATTCTTTCTCTATCTGCAGGGAGTGGAATTTCGATCTTATTTGCGCATACGAATATCTTAAGATTAGTGTCGCTTAATGTACGCTGCAGCAATGAATATATGGTATTCCAGGTAATGCTATCTACATTGTCTTGACATATCGAGATTGACTGTAGGTCCAATTCTGTAACTACGTCCTTTAGTGAGCGTAGCGTTTCTTTGATAATTTCTATTTCAGTGGCGGCTGAGACTCTTTCTTTAGCGATAAGTGATATTAAGTGTCTGTTACCGTTGCAATTAACTTTTGCTCTGCCCAACGTGGCGTCTTTAATTACGGGTAGTATGTTATTATCATGCAACATTTGAGCTCCTCGTCCCAGCGGTACGCCTTGTTGCGTAGCAAATATAACAAGATTGTCTTTTCTGGTTATAAAGTTATCTGGAATAGTTATTATTTTGAATCTCGCGTTCGGTTCTCGTAATTCAAAGGGGGTTCTAGGGTTATCGAAGATTTGATTCTCTTCGTCTGAACTGGAGCTATCGTCAATCTCGATTTCTTTGTCGGATTCATTTTCTGCGGTACTATCAACGTTATTTCTTGTTGATGAATTTACATTTGTTGGTATGGGAGAATCGACATTTGTTGGGGCTTGTGTTTTCTTATGTTGATTAGTCGAAAATAGTGATTCGTCGGAGTCGGATGTGTTTACAAGCGGGAGAATTTGTTCGATAACAGGGTTTCTAGATAACGCGTCGGCGTTAGCATTTATTTTACCTGCTTTGTATTCTACTTTATATTCGTACTCTAGTAATTTTAGACGCCATCGGACTAAACGCGATGATGGGTCCTTTACTGAGTGTAGCCATACTAAAGGCTTATGATCGGTTACTAACTGGAATTGTCGGCCATATATAGGTATGGTCTGAAATAATTTACACTATATACTATTGCTAACAGTTCTTTCTCAATGGTAGAGTAGTTTATTTCTGCTTTATTCAATAGTCTCGATGTGTAGGCTATAGGAAGATCCTTCCCTATAGTGCCCTGGCTAAGTATTCCTCCAACCGCATATCCGGATGCGTCGGTAGTTACAATGAACGGTTTAGTGAAGTCTGGGTATTGCAAAATCGGTTCATTACAAAGCGCATTGCGGAGCTGCGTGAAAGCCGACTCTTGTTCCTCTTTCCAGACGAATGATTCCTCTTTTTTTAGCAGATTCGTGAGAGGTTGTGCTATCTTGGAGAAGTTAGGTATAAACCTTCGATAGTAGCCCGCGAGTCCTAAGAATTGTTTTATGTTTTTCGCGTGTTTGGGTCTAGGGAAATCTTCGACCGCTGTTATTTTCTTGGGATCGGGTTTTACTCCGGCTTCACTTATTACATGGCCCAGGTATGTGACTTCTTTGCGGAGGACTTCGCATTTGTCGGGCTGGAGGCGCAGTCCTGCCCTTCTGAGTCGTTCCGCTAGTTTGTGGAATTTGATTTCGTGTTCTCGCAACGAACTGGAATACAATACTATATCGTCGAGATACACGAAGAGTTCGGCACCTTGAAGTCCCGACAGTACCTGGTCCATGAGCCTTTGGAAGGTCGCGGGGGCATTTTTGAGCCCGAATGGCATTCGTTGTTACGTCCGGGGGTGCAGTTGCGGCGTAAATTTTACGAAATTTAAATCGCGACCTACGAACTCGAACTGCGGGGCGGACTACGTCGTATTTCGGAATTACTCCGGGGATACCCACGACGACAGGTATTTCCTTTATGGTCACGGTTGCGTTTTGGGAGAAAGGGAGCGTTTCGTATAGGTTCGATTACCGACGAATCAGTCCATGTATCCGCGGAATCGTTCGAGTGAATCGTTGACGGAGTGGAAAATAGTGATTACTGTATTACCATCCGAGTCGATACGGTAGGGTTCTTCACCACGGCGGTACAGAAGGTAGGCTCGTTGGCAATGATAACAAGGGTGGTCGATGTCACGTGTTGTCGACAGTCGGTAAAAATTGCAGACTGAGCAAACGACTCCGGTCGGTACGTCGCCGATAACGAGGAGATGCTTAGCGCAAGTTAACCACTCAGATTGCACGCCAATAGGTAAACGCATACGGCAATCCGTACAGAGAGCGGCACTTGTTTCCTTATTAATAAAACCGATTATCCGTTGGCAATACGGGAGGTTATTTAGGGTTTCTTCAATAATTTCTTCCTCGGAATCATCCTCGGGGAGGAGCAAAGTGGTGGGGATGTCCAAGTGTGACGGTATTATTGGACACATAGGAGTTAATTGTTTAAACTAATGTTAGTTAAAATAAATAGTTGCCATGAGGTCGATTTGAATGTTCTAACACGTTCACGAAGTTTCTAGATATTCTGGAAAGATTTAGAATTTTCCAAAGGGTTGACTGTAGGATACCTACTGCAGTTTTATGAGGGCCATAAACTGACCCTTGATAAAAAAAAAGGTTTCGCACGATTTCTCTTTTTGGGAGATGAGAAAATTTAAGACGCGCAGAGAATATTCTGGAAACCACGTGGTAAGCTAATATTTCTAAAATTGCAAGAGAATTTATTAGTTATTATTGTTAAGTGATTCAAAAATGCGTAGACGTAGTTTCCGAAATAGATTCTTGTATTTCGCGGGTTCCTGGGCAGAAGGGAGGCTCGTGTTGTAAAGAAATATCTTGAGCACCTACCTTATTTAATTTCCAAGGAATGGACAACGACTGGATGGCGATGATCCGGGGTACCCGCGTTGTAGAGGGTGTACAGGATGCCAGACCTTTCTGCAGATACCTTGTACGGCGTGGATCGTTGTCCGGGATGTCGTTCAATGGCACCTTGGAATTCTTGATTTCGATCGCGTGCAATTGCGTAGGCCACTCCCGTAATTTAACGTCCGCGTGATTATTATTATTATTATTAATGCTAAAAGGCACGGAGTCGCCGAACAATCTATCGTATTCCGCGTCGTTATGATAGTCGATTCCAATGAAATTAGAGAGACCACGTGTTGATTCAGTGCGATGTAATCGTGCTGTTATACGCCGTAGTTGATTCTTTCTTCCTGCACGGCGTGTTTTAGGCATTATAAAATTTAAACATTCTGAACGTCGTTTCGCTTCTGCAATAACTAACGTGCGGCGGTCCTCACTGTTCGTTGTTGCTTTCGGCGAAAGATTATGAGCGGTTCGTCCTCTCTGAATAATCACTACGAGGTTCAGGAAATATTTCTATGTTATAGAATAGTAATTTGTTAGGAATGGATTATTTGACGCGTGTTTTAGGCATTGTAAAATTTAAACGTTCTGAACGTCGTTTCGCTTCTGCAATAATTAACGTGCGGCGGTCCTCACTGTTTGTTGTTGCTTTCGGCGAGAGATTATGAGCGGTTCGTCCTCTCTGAATAATCACTACGAGGTTCAGAAAATATTTCTATGTTATAGAATAATAATTTGTTAGGAATGGATTATTCGACGTGTGCAGGCGAGAGAATTCGAGATGCGTTGTAGAAATAATATAGGCTTGGAGATACACGAGGTTGGAACTAATTTAGAATGAATTTAGAATATATATATATATAACACTTTTATTCTAGTATAACACTACGAGTAATACAAAGTATCTAAGTTAAATTTTAGAGTTAGAATCTTAGAGTTAGAGTCTTAGAATTAGAATTAGAATCTTAGAGTTAGAATTTGAATTTTAGAATTCGGAGAGAGTCTTAAAGGTGACTGCTCTGCTTGACGGCGCGATTAGAACTGAGCTCCTCTGGGCTCGCTCTGAGGTCCTTCGGTTTTCGGCAGCTCGGTTGCGGCGGCCGAGAGTGGGGGAACTCTCTAGAGTAGGGAGTTGCCGTGGTAGGGAAGTTCCCAGGTGCTGCGGAGCGCCGCGCTCAGGCACTAGGCGGAGTTAGATGTCATGGCCGGCATTGGCGCGCATTTCAAACGGTGTTATAAGAACTTAGAATTATTTTGCATAGGAGTGAAAAATTTAAGTAGCCGGACGTGACATATATAAATAATTTTCTTAGTGGAATCCAAGCTGCGACTTAGAGAGGACGAACCGCTCGTCGCTGCCGCACGATTTCACTTTTCTTATAATTTCTGAATTCTGCTGTGACTACTTTGAGAGGACGAACCGCTCGTAGTCGCACTGGAACAATAACCGACAGTGAGGACCGCCGCACGTCGACTTATTGTAAAAGTGACGCAATATTCAGAATGTTTTATAATATAAAAAATCATTATGCCTAAGACACGCCGTGCAGGCAGGAAAAACCAACTTCGCCGTTTAACCGCGCAACTCTACTATCCAGCATCATCGAGTGAATATTCAAATCTCATCGGCACCTACTATCATAACGACTCGGAGTACGATAATTTATTTGACGGAACCGCGCCGTTCGCTGTTAATAATAAAGACGTTAAACTGAGAAAGTGGCCAGTGCAATTGACTCCAATCGAATTCGAGAACCCTCGTATTCCGAGAGACGACATCCCGGACAACGATCCTCGTCGCACCCGGTACTTGCAAATCAGGGCGGACATCCTGCACACCCATTACGACGCGCCTATTCCAGAGCATCGGGGAACCATTGTCCACCCCCCAGAGATCAAGTAAGGTAAGTCTCAACTATTATGAACAATTGAAATAAATAATAAAATTCAACGCTAAGATTCTAATACTAACGGATAAGACTGCCGTCACAAATAGCTAAATTATCAAAATAATTTCAAACACATACGTGCGTGTATAATTATTGTTTAAACATATTTAAAATTAATATTTTCTACGAAATTTGAAAAATAACTTTACACGTGGTCTCTAGAATATTCGTAAAGACTCTTGGAAAACTGCGTTTTCCAAGGGCCATAAAAGTGAAACTCAGTTTTTGCCTAGGGTCATAAAACTGACCCTTAGACCCTTGATAAAAAAAAGGGGTCTCGACGATTTCTCTTTTGCAAACTAAGCTAACGTAGCACACTCCATGAATATTCTAGAATTCCGAATAAAATAACGCGAATGTTTTATTCATTTATTTAATTCCATTTATTTAAATAATTCACCCATGTGCCCAATAAGGCCTCAGTACCTCACCGCTCCGTACATCTTGCCTCTTCCCGAAGAGGAAGAAGAGCCTATTGAACAGGGAACTCCTTACTGCCAAATATCAGTCGGGTTTATTAATAAAGAAACAAATGCCGCCCTTTGCGTAGATTGCCATATGCGCTTACGCGGTACTGCTCGAAACGAATGGTTGAACATTGCCAAACATTTGCTCGTAATCGGTAACTTACCAACCGGAATACTTTGCTCAGCGTGTAACTTCCATCGACTGTCGGTAACTCGGGACTCTCAACTCCACTGTTATCGTTGTCAGATCGCTTACCTACGGTACATCAACGGCGAAGAAACCTTTCGTATCGACATCGATGGTAACATCGTAATTACAATTTTTCACTCCGTCGATGATTCCCTCGAACGTTTTCAGGAATATATTCGATAATATCCCCATACTCCTGAGTAACATTTGCAACTCCCTCATACGAATCTTAAGGCGACACCCTCCACTCCGCAAGACATTGAACCGTTGCGTGTAGCCTTAGCGGAACACCCTTCGTCGTGGGTATCCCCGGAAAAGTTTTCCGAAATACGACGTTGTTCAGCGCGATAGTCCGAACACGTGGACCGCGATAATCATTTCTCGCGAATTTCACGCCGCGACTGCGCTCCGGACGTAACACAAGATTATCTTTTCGCGTAGAGAAGTTATCTGGAATCGGTACCACTTTGTGGTCCCATTCTAGTTCCTTGGACGAATGGTTCGTTTATATTGTCGAAAATCGGGGCGTCGTCGCTAAGGTCGGAACTGTTGTCGTTTTCGGTCTCGCTTGTTTCACCCGATTCGTCATTAGCTTCGGTTTCGCTAGAAGATCGCGGGTTCGGCGGATCGTCTATATTATCGTTTTCTGCTCGTTGCGGGGCTTCCGCGGTTTCTCGAGGCGATTCTTCGGTTTTCTTTCTTTTAGGATTGAATAATGACTCTTCTGAGCTGGAGAGCTCTCGAGTCAGTTGGGTAGAATTTGTTCTATTTCGTTTAGTTTAGCTAAAGAGTTAGATGGAATAGGGTTTCTGGAGAGTGCGTCGGCGTTATCGTTAATTTTACCTGGCTTATACACTACGTTATATTCGTATTCCGCGAGTTTAAGGCGCCATCGGATGAGTCGTGAGGTGGGATCTGTTACGGAGTGCATCCATACCAGCGGTCTGTGATCCGTGACTAGCGTGAACTTCCGTCCATATATATAGGATCGGAAGTAATTGACGCAGTACACGATGGCTAACGACTCCTTTTCAATTGTCGAGTAGTTCTTCTCTGCGTTGTTTAGTAATCGAGATGTGTATGCAATGGGCAGATCTTTACCGATTTCTCCCTGACTCAAGACTCCTCCGACCGCGTACCCTGAAGCGTCTGTTGTGACGATGAAAGATCGCGTAAAATCGGGAAACTGGAGAATGGGTTTGGAGCATAGTGCGTCGCGGAGTTTCGGAGAGGCTTTTTCTTGTTCATCCCTCCAGGTAAATGGTTTGTCCTTCTTTAATAAGTCGGTAAGAGGTCGTGCGATTTTAGAGAACTCAGGGATGAACCTACGATAATAGCCAGACAGACCGAGGAACTGTTTTATGTTCTTTGCATGTCGGGGTCTGGGGAATTCTTTAACCGCGAGCAACTTAGACGGATCTGGTTTTACTCCCTCGTCACTGATTATGTGACCTAGGTATCCGACCTCTTTACGTAGGAACTCGCATTTATCTGGTTGGAGTTTTAGGTTAGCCCTACGCAATCTTTCGGCCAGTTTGTTGAATTTGATGTCGTGTTCGCGTAATGAGCTCGCGTACAATACTATGTCATCGAGATATACAAAAAGTTCAGTTCCCTGTAGTCCGCATAGAACCTGGTCCATGAGTCGCTGAAACGTCGCTGGGGCATTGTTTAAACCGAATGGCATTCGTTTGAATTCGTAATGCCCATGAGGTGTTGAAAAAGCCGTCTTTTGCGCGTGCGACTCATGCATCGGAATTTGGTGGAAACCGGATGCGAGGTCAAACACGCTGAAGTATTTTGCGCTCCCTAACTGGTCGAGGATTTCGGTTATATTTGATAGCGGGTACGCATCGCCTATTGTTTTTTCGTTTAACGCTCGGTAGTCGACGACCATTCTCCAACGCTTGTTTCCCTTTGAATCGGGCTTTTTAGGGACGATCCACAGGGGCGAATTGTAGGGAGACTCCGAGGGTTTTACTACGTCGTTGTCTAATAATTCTCTAACCTGCTTGTTTATCTCGTCCTTGTGGATCGGCGGGAATCGGTACTGTTTAGTGTGGATCGGTTGGTCGTCGGTTGTTGGGATTTTGTGAGACATTTTGTCTGTGTAACCTAACATCTCGTCCGGTAGACGGAATAAATCGTTATGTGTTCGTATCAAGTCGGTAACGTGTGTTAACTCTTCTTCATTTAGGTGTTCTAATCGGAGAAGCTCTCGGACGGCAATGGCTCGGTCTTGAGTATCTGTTGCGAGAGAGGATATGGAAAACACCTTGCTCTTTTCGGTTGGAATATCATTCTCGCGTTCGGCGGAAATTTGGTCGATCTCTTGCAGATCTATCGTCGGGACTACTAACTCGCGGTCGGTGTCGCTAGCGTTAATAACGTGAAGGTATGCTTTCCCATTTCGATTAGTGACTATCGCTTCCCCGAGGAATACGTTCTCGCAGACGCTAAGACGCGGAATGTATCCTACTGCGATGTCGAGATTTTTTATATTGACATAGAATGTCGAGCGCGATCTGGCAGGCACTACCACGGTTTCGCGTTGGGAAAAAGGAATTCGAATATTTTGCCAGTGTACTGACCGATCTCTAAAATCGATACTACTAGCATCTCGAAGAAAATCGGATCCTAGGATCCCTTCTTGAGGAATTGGAAAATTGTTTGACACCGTGTGGACGTAGAGGGGATGTCCCATGTAAAGAACTTCGGCGGACCCGAGGGTTTTTATTTTTCCGTCTGTTATACCGCTAAGGTACAACGTGTCGTGCTGTTGAATTTTCGTCTCGGGATGTAAGTTTCGGATTTTAATTAGATTAGGGGCGGCCCCTGTATCTATCATGAATGTTGTTTCGTGTAAAAGCCCGTCAGCGACTAACGCGACGGTGGGCGCGTGCGAATGCCCTTGCAGATTTAGAGTTGCGATTCTGGCTTTTCGGTACTCGTACCTTCGACTAAATTTACCGGGCGGGTCGTTTGAGGGGGAGCCCCTTGGTGAGGTGTACCCGACCTTCCCGCGGGGCTCAGCGCGTTTCCCGGCTCGTTCCTTTGTAAGTTGTTATTATACTCGCGTTTCCGGCATTCTTCGATTTCGTGGCCGCTGTTCTTGCAGTAACGGCACCATTTGTTGGGACGGTCGTTATGGCGAATAGGAGCGTTTGTATTAACATTGGTGTTATTATACGTTTGTCGTCTATCGTTGTATGTTGGGCGCTCCTCTCTCTCTCGCGTTACGGGGGGTCTGATTGGATTGCTACGTAGCGTATTATTCGGGTAGCGATCGCGAAAATAAGTTTCATTGCGGGGTGCTGTCTGAGGATATATTCGACGAGTGTGTTCGTTACGCGGTGGTTCTGGTTCGCGGCGATCACGCGTCTTATATCGGTCCCGATCCAGCTCTTCTCTTTTTGCGAGCTCTTTTGCCTTAGCAAATGCCTCGGACGGGACGGAGTAGAGGCGTCTGTCCATTTGTAATCTATATTGCAAAGGCAACCCTTCGCAGAATGAACGCGCTGTTAGTTCGTTGATTTTTAACGTCGTATCGTCGTCTACGCGTCCTGTCACGCGGCGTTCAGCATCAAGGATCGCGGATCGGAGATCTTTAACGCGACTGACGTAATCAAGCATATGTTCTTGGGGTCTTAAGTACACGGTACTGAGTTCCCCTTTATATTGGTCGATAGTTTTTGCGGAGCCGAAAGCGATGTTTAATAAGTCGATCAATTGTGTAACGCTCTCGCAGGGTTCGTCCTCGACGGCATAGTAGGCGCGTCCGCGGAGTTTATTGACCAAAAGCTTGTTAAGATTGCGTTCCGAACTTGGAGGGATTATTTCTCTCGCGCGACGGCATGCCCGGGTAAATTGTCCTAGCGATACGTTATACCCATCGAAAGTAGGCACGGATTCTGTTGCCTCGCGAAAAGAGACCTTAGGGAGATGGGATTGTTCGGGAGGCGGTTCGATACGTCCGCCGGATTCGTCGAGTGGTGTCAGGAGTTGTCCGGAAAGTCGAATAGACGGACTAGTCCCTTGGCGTAAACGGAACACCTCCCGACGCAACTCGTCCATTTCGGCGAGAAGGTCGTTTCTAAGCGCGGTCATATCCTCAAGGGCGGCGCCTTGGGCGTGAACTTCTGAGTTCTTTTGCATTTTCTCCTGGAGGAGTTCTATTTCGCGACCTCTTTTATCCTGTTTCTTCCGCTGATCTGCCAAGAAGATGGCTTCGTCTCTCAAACTATTTTCCCTGTCTTTTAGCTGAGTTTCTTTCGTCCTAAGTCTATTTTGAGTTTCGACTATCTCGGTTTCTTTTTGTTTAAGTTTCGCTTGTATCCCTACTAACTCTGATTCGGTTAGTTCTTTGCCTGCGTTCTCCCTTTCTACTGAATCTTCCTTATCCCCCTTATTCCCGCGCGTGCCAACCATATTACGGAATTTTTCTATCCCACCGCTGTCACCAATTTGTTACGTCCGGAGCGCAGTCGCGGCGTGAAATTCGCGAGAAATGATTATCGCGGTCCACGTGTTCGGACTATCGCGCTGAACAACGTCGTATTTCGGAAAACTTTTCCGGGGATACCCACGACGAAGAGTGTTCCGCTAAGGCTACACGCAACGGTTCAATGTCTTGCGGAGTGGAGGGTGTCGCCTTAAGATTCGTATGAGGGAGTTGCAAATGTTACTCAGGAGTATGGGGATATTATCGAATATATTCCTGAAAACGTTCGAGGGAATCATCGACGGAGTGAAAAATTGTAATTACGATGTTACCATCGGTGTCGATACGAAAGGTTTCTTCGCCGTTGATGTACCGTAGGTAAGCGATCTGACAACGGTAACAGTGGAGTTGAGAGTCCCGAGTTACCGACAGTCGATGGAAGTTACACGCTGAGCAAAGTATTCCGGTTGGTAAGTTACCGATTACGAATGTTTGGCAATGTTCAACCATTCGTTTCGAGCAGTACCGCGTAAGCGCATATGGCAATCTACGCAAAGGGCGGCATTTGTTTCTTTATTAATAAACCCGACTGATATTTGGCAGTAAGGAGTTCCCTGTTCAATAGGCTCTTCTTCCTCTTCGGGAAGAGGCAAGATGTACGGAGCGGTGAGGTACTGAGGCCTTATTGGGCACATGGGTGAATTATTTAAATAAATGGAATTAAATAAATGAATAAAACGTTCGCGTTATTTTATTCGGAATTCTAGAATATTCATGGAGTGTGCTACGTTAGCTTAGTTTGCAAAAGAGAAATCGTCGAGACCCCTTTTTTTATCAAGGGTCTAAGGGTCAGTTTTATGACCCTAGGCAAAAACTGAGTTTCACTTTTATGGCCCTTGGAAAACGCAGTTTTCCAAGAGTCTTTACGAATATTCTAGAGACCACGTGTAAAGTTATTTTTCAAATTTCGTAGAAAATATTAATTTTAAATATGTTTAAACAATAATTATACACGCACGTATGTGTTTGAAATTATTTTGATAATTTAGCTATTTGTGACGGCAGTCTTATCCTTTAGTATTAGAATCTTAGCGTTGAATTTTATTATTTATTTCAATTGTTCATAATAGTTGAGACTTACCTTACTTGATTTCTGGGGGGTGGACAATGGTTCCCCGATGCTCTGGAATAGGCGCGTCGTAATGGGTGTGCAGGATGTCCGCCCTGATTTGCAAGTACCGGGTGCGACGAGGATCGTTGTCCGGGATGTCGTCTCTCGGAATACGAGGGTTCTCGATTTCGATTGGAGTCAATTGCACTGGCCACTTTCTCAGTTTAACGTCTTTATTATTAACAGCGAACGGCGCGGTTCCGTCAAATAAATTATCGTACTCCGAGTCGTTATGATAGCAGGTGCCGATGAGATTTGAATATTCACTCGATGATGCTGGATAGTAGAGTTGCGCGGTTAAACGGCGAAGTTGGTTTTTCCTGCCTGCATGGCGTGTCTTAGGCATAATGATTTTTTTATAATATAAAACATTCTGAATATTGCGTCACTTTTACAATAAGTCGACGTGCGGCGGTCCTCACTGTCGGTTATTGTTCCAGTGCGTAACTACGAGCGGTTCGTCCTCTCAAAGTAGTCACAGCAGAATTCAGAAATTATAAGAAAAGTGAAATCGTGCGGCAGCGACGAGCGGTTCGTCCTCTCTAAGTCGCAGCTTGGATTCCACTAAGAAAATTATTTATATAATAGATTTTCACTACACGTGCAGATTGGAAGAACTCGTTTTAGAATATTTTAGAAATACTAAAATCGTAATATTAGAATAGTAATAATATTAAAGCAAAATATTATATTGGAAACGCGTGAAATTGGAATTGGAATTGTTTAAAATAAATGTGAAGAATTATTATAAATGAAACACACACTTTTATTCTAAATTAACACTACACGATACAAAGTTAACTAAAGTTAAAGTTTTAATACTAGAGTTAGGACTTATAATATTAGAGTTAGAATGTTAGAGTTGAATTAGATTTAGAATTAGGAGAGCGTTCAAGGTATGACTGCTCTAGTCGGAGTCGCGATGTGATCTGCCGGATTTTGGGACCGCACTGAGGTCCTTCGTTTTCGGTGGCTTGGCGCTGCGGCGGCCCGAGAGTGGGAGACGCTCGGTGTCGCGGGGGCGTTTCCCCATAGTGGGAAGTTCCTAGACGTTACGCAGCGCCTCTCTTAGTCACTAGGCTGAGTTAGGCATCATGGCCGGCATTGGCGCGCTTTTCAAACAGCGCTTAGAGGACTTAGAATTTATTTCATGTGAAAGTAAAAATTTTATGTGACCGGACGTGACATTTGCGTGTGTTGCTAATAAAATGTCATCGACGTAACGGTAGTAAAATGTTAAATTCCACTGTGGTGTGTTAATGATTGATGTTTCTAAATCTTGCATAACTAAATCAGCAATTATTGGGGATAGGGGAGATCCCATAGGAGCTCCATATATTTGTTTGTATGTATTGTTATTAAATCTAAAGAATGTGGATGTTAGTATGAATTTAATTGCGTTTAAAAATTCATTTTTAGGAATGATAGTCTGCATTAAACATAGAAATTTTTGACTTGCACAGATTGTTTGAATCCTCACAAAGGAGTCTTACTAAATTTTCACAGAAACTTAACAACATTCTTCCTCCTTACATCTGGAATGAAATTATAAACCATCACACAATTTCCTTTAACAACTATCGTACTAAATTACATCATATTCATAAGAAAAAATTCTTATGGCTAACTAAGGTAAAAAAATCCGAGTATATCAATAACATCAAACCAATTGAATTTAGTTGCTTCATAGAAAAAAGAGAAAACTCACAGACCAATAAATACACGCTATTAACACCAACAGGGAATCTAAATAACAATATTATTAAGAATTCTATTACACCGAATGATTTTAAAGAAAAAGAAGTTAATCCTTTAGATCAAACGAATAGCAAATGGTTTATCAATTTAACTGAGACACAAATTCCACCGAAGGTTGTTAACCTGTTGCAAATGGGCAGTAAATTTAGCCTCCCAATAAACATAGACAAAAAAACAGCCATTCATGAGTTTATCAAAGATATTGAGTGCAACACGAAAAGAAATAAGAATATGAATTTTACTACGTTACGCAATATAGTAATTTATCAATTTTCCCACTTTCTACACAATCGCTCTAAAATCACGCAGACACAAATCAAATTAGATTCTATGGTTAAGGCCACGGGTTTTTTTAAAAAACAAAATCCGGATATTTTATTCACACGAGCAGATAAGGGGAACGCAATGGTAGCGATGGAGAGAAAATATTACGTAAATAAAGTCGAAAATTTACTCAACGATAAGGATACCTATAAAAAAATTAATAGCAATCCAGCGCTAAAAATAGAAAAAGACTTAAACACTATTTTAAAGAAATGGAAGAAAAACGAATACATCACAAAAACAGAATACTACTTTCTACATTCTAGTGACAGTCTCCTTCCCAAAGCTTACGGCTTGCCTAAAATCCACAAAAAAGACATCCCCTTTAGGATCATAGCATCGTCAGTTAACACAGCCCTACATCATTTGGCATTATTCATCCATAAAATATTAATAAAAAGCATTCCTAAAGGGAAGAGCTACGTGAATAACAGCTTTGATTTATGCAGTACACTGTCTGGAAAAACTTTAAACAGTGAAGACATAATAATTTCACTTGATGTGGTCTCATTGTTTACAAATGTCCCTTTAGACCTAGCTATGGAAAGCATCAATAACAGATGGCATTACATTGACACACAGACTATCATTCCTAAAAATGAATTTTTAAACGCAATTAAATTCATACTAACATCCACATTCTTTAGATTTAATAACAATACATACAAACAAATATATGGAGCTCCTATGGGATCTCCCCTATTCCCAATAATTGCTGATTTAGTTATGCAAGATTTAGAAACATCAATCATTAACACACCACAGTGGAATTTAACATTTTACTACCGTTACGTCGATGACATTTTATTAGCAACACACGCAAAAAACATACCGTATATCATAGATAAATTTAATAAATATCACGAAAGATTGAAATTTACAATGGAACAGGAAGTGAACCGCAACATAAGTTTCTTAGATATATCAATTAGTGTGATAGATAATGAATTATACATTGACTGGTTCCATAAAAAAACTTTTTCGGGTAGATTTCTATCTTTCTACTC
Organism: Prenolepis imparis; assembly: GCF_030444845.1. Taxonomy (NCBI): domain Eukaryota; kingdom Metazoa; phylum Arthropoda; class Insecta; order Hymenoptera; family Formicidae; genus Prenolepis; species Prenolepis imparis. The sequence goes on from NW_028141278.1 coordinate 71,441, forward strand.
GAATCACCCGAAATGCCATAAAATAGGCACTATTTATAATTTAGTGGATAGAGCACTTTTGTTGTCACATCCGGAGTTTCATAAGAAAAATTTGCATATTGTTATAAATGTATTGTTATCAAACGGCTATCCTCTGGATCTCATTTTTAAAGAAATAAATAATAGAATAAAGAACCTTATCATTACCAAATTAAATGTGACAGACGTCGAGGGCTGTCCCCATGAGAATGATGACAAGAAGAACAATTTTGTCGTTATTCCATATGTTGAATCAATTTCAGAATTGATATCAGCAAAAATTAAAAAATCTGATGTAAAAGTGGGATATCGCTGTTTAAAAAAATTAGATACAGTGATCAAAACACACAGAGATAAGAACGAGGGCCCCAGCAATTCAAACGTAGTATATAAAATAAATTGCAATGACTGCGACGCCACATATAGGACAAACAAAAAGACAATTACGCACGAGACTTAAAGAACATAGAAGTAATATCAAATTGGATTCATCAAGACATTCGGTGATCTCTGAACATATTTTAAATCATTGCTACACATTTGATTGGGAAAAAACTGAAATATTAGATCATGAAATAAATTATAATAAAAGACTCATATCAGAAATGTTATATATAAAAGAGCATAAAAATAGTATTAACTTAAACAAAGACACCGAGTTACTTGAAAGTGGCTATTTTGATATTCTAGAAGAATTAAGTGAAACACATGTTTAAATAGGGCTAACCTTGATTAAATGACAAGCGATTTGACTATATAAACAGTTTATTTTTAACATTGACACGCATTAAACCATCGAATTGCTGAGACTCAACAACGAATTTTTGACATGTAAGTTAGTTTAAATAAGACTTTCCGTGGAAGTTAGTGAGAGATTCCGTTTAACATATTCAATTTGGTCAGAAGGGTTGAAAAATGGACTCGAGGAGAGTCGGATCTGAACGTTCGCGCAAACCAACGACGAACTAGGATTCGATACTTTTTCAAGAGAGGGCTCCATTAAACATATGTTATGACAACCAAACGCGCAAGTATTGTTTCAAACTTTGTAATTAACAGCGTAAAGCGATGTTCGACATCAAGTTTTGTATGCGATTTCAATTTTTAAACCGTCCGTCATATTATATTTATGTCTAAGTTTATTTTATTCTTGGTTTTTTTATTTGTTGTTCTCAAATTGTATTGAAAAAGACCGAGTACGGTCGAAACGTTTACGCTCACTTTATCATAATAAAAACAAAATTATTCCAACATCCTATTGCTTTTGTGCTCGTTTAGTTGGCCTATTATTCACGTTATTAATTTTTGAATATTTCTTTTTTTCAGTCAGCTGTAAGCACGACGACGACGGCAATGATACTGACGACGACATCGCCGAAGACGACAACGTCGCCGACGATGACAACGTCGCCGAAGACGACGACGTCGACGATGACAACGACGTCGACGATGACAACGTCGTCAAAGACGACAACGACGTCTCCGAAGACGACAACGTCGCCGACAATGACAACGACGACAAGGACGTCGCCGAAGACGACAACGTCGCCGACAATGACGACAACGACATCGCCGACAATGACAACGACGACAACGACGTCGCCGACAATGACGACAACGACGTCGCCGACAATGACAACATCGTCAAAGACGACAACGACGTCGCCGACGATGACAACGTCGCCGACGGCGATAACGTTGACTGTAAGTTTAAAACTTTCTTAATAAATATTTTGTTAATTTTGAAATGTTAATTAATAAAAGTTTTCAATTTCGTCAGATAAATATATTTGCGGATAATTAATTGCAATTATTCTAATACAACTGCAATTATTATAGCATAGAATATAATATTATATTCCTTATATGTATATTGAATAATACTTTTATTGTTAATAATCTTTTTAATCTTAATGTTTCAGGCTGAAGAATTAGGCACAATAATTTATAATGCCATGAAGAGTGTGAGGGGAGGTTGGGATAGAGGAAGAGGCCGTGGCGCAGGAAGAGGCCGTGGCGCAGGAAGAGGCCGTGGCGCAGGAAGAGGCCGTGGCGGAGGACGAGGTCGAGGCGGAGGACGAGGCCGAGGTACCAATGTCTACAATTATTATTATTAATATATATTACAATGTCTACAATTATTATTATTAATATATATTACAATTAATAATAATAATTGTAGACATTGGTATTTCAAAAATACCAATTTTTGTATTTAAAAATATATCAAATACAGATATGTTGTATGAAAAATTTGATTTATAAAAATGTTTTTTATTGAGAGAGAGAGAGAGGAGAGAGAGAGAGAGAGAGAGAGAGAAAGAGAGAGAGAGAGAGAGAGAGAGAGAGAGAGAGAGAGAGAGAGAGAGCGAGCGAGCACGAGAGCGATATTAATATATGTACAGTGGTCAGTGAGGTTGCAACACTTTTTTTTAATGAGTTTATAAATGTGCAGTAAAATTCAAGATACAAATTTTTTCATGTACTTATGCATTCGCAAATTTGACATCATGATCATTCATATTTACGCATAAGCACATGAAAAGATTTGTATCTTAAATTTTACTACACATTTATAAACTTATTAAAAAAAAAATATGTCCCGCAACCTCACTGACCACCACTGTACATATACGTCATTTCGTGCACATTAGCATGGATCTCAACCAAAATTGTACATTATGCGTGTGTGGACATTATGCATTACCCTCTGAGAACATTCGTGGACATTGGCTATATAGTTCATGTCCACGTTTTCTATGTCCACAGAGGGCGTATCGCTTTCAGGGATCACCTAAAACCGGGCCGTGACGTCTCTCAGTCTTCTCTCTGCTACGACGCTACCTCGCGACCTCACGGGTATTTATTGCTCGATCTGAAACAATCGACTCCAGACGAATATCGCACGTGCATTTTTCCCAGCGATACGTTGTATTACGTCTACATTCCTCGTAGATCGATTAGTCGAGCAGTAACGGAGGTCGTATAAAAGGTCAGCATTTACATGCGAGACTTGTCAGTTGCGCAACTTTAGCGTAATGGTAACACGCGGAAAAAGACAGCAAAATGAGACGTCGACGACGTCAAAAAATTCATCCGACGACGCGATAAAAATCGCCAGACGTTCCATCGGTGAGAGAAACGGCTGCCTTTTGAAAACTCTATATTATCTGAAGAAAAATCAAAGAGCGTCGTTCTTACGTACCGCCGACAATAATCTCATAAAGTGTATTCAAGAGTGTATTTATAATACTCTTAAAGGTAACGTGCCGCTCAATAATCACAAAAAAACACGTTTAGTCAAGCATAAATCTATCCTTCGACGCGTCGCTGCAAAACGCGGCAATTGGAAAACCAAGAGAAATCTGTTGGTTCAGCGCGGAGGTTTTTTGCCCTACCTTATTGCTCCTTTGCTCAGCGTTGTATTATCCCGGATTATCGGCGAGTAAAAAAAATACAACTCTGCAAATATTTGGTTTTTCCGTGACTAGAAAAGAAGTAATAAAAAGATATGAAGCGTTCTCGTTCGCCATATGGAATAATGGACAGAGCAAAAAAAATGGTACTGATTTCTACGGAAAATCTTGAAAGAATGCGACAAACGCAACATTATCAACAACAACCGGAAATAGCGAAGACTACAACAATGCTGGATAACTCGTCGAAGAAAGAAAATACAATGATATCGAATGAGGCTAATAATAATAACACCGTACGAACTCCTGGAACCTCCTTATCGCGACTCGACGCGGAAATGTGGCGTATTCTAATCTCGTGACTCCCCTCGATGAAGGCGAAAGATGGAAATTGTATAAAGAAGTACTTCAGCGTTATCTTCACTTTGTTCGAGAAACGAAAAGACACTTACGCAATGATTCGCGCAACGATACGCGCAATAATGCCGACGACGCTAGTAATGTTGACAATGACGGGGGCGAGGACGATCAGGATAAAGATACCGAGATGCCCTTGGATGACAAACTTATGTAAATACAATCTTATGGAAATACTTCAATCAGCAGTGATAATACGGTTAGCGAAAGTAGTTTCGGGAAGAAACGTGCGCAATCAGCGGAAAAAATCAAAGAAATACTCAACAGCGTGTCCCAAACTTATCGTTCCAAAGCAAACGCCTTATTGAAATATTTGTTAGATACCCCGTCATCGAAAATTAGTTGGGATAAACGCGAACTCGTGACTATAGACGGCGTCGTTGTAGCGGGATCGAATATTAGCGATCTTATAAACGACGCGATACGCGAGAGAAAAACGATAAAAGCAATCGGGAGATTTCAGTTTGCGCAATTACTGCGCGACATAGGCACACCCACCAATCTTATAGGGAATCGCGATTTATTGACTACGTCCGCACGTAGATCCCTGCGTATTGAGAAAACGTTACCGCGTGGAAGCTCCACTCCGAAAACTTTACTGTCGCGTTCAAAGTCATACGGTCGGGAGTTAAACGAGACCGAAGGAGACACGGTGTTTTTATCCGCCACTGACGATAGCGACGATAATAAAACATTAGTGCCGAATTCTTCGCCTAAGAAAAAGAAGGGTTTATTTCGCTGGAGTAAACTCGAATAATGGAACTCGAAAAATTGTATTACGTTCCTTCGCATTATGCAGGCTATTCCGAGACGGAGAATTTATCTCGAGCTGCTAAACCAAATTTTACGCACAACGATGTCGTCGAATGGCTTAAATCGCAAGATGCGTATACGCTACATCGACCAGTACGACGAAAATTTCCTCGTTTACATTACAACGTGACAAATATCGACGATTTATGGGAAGCAGATTTGATCGAGCTTCGTAATCTTAAGAGCTATAATGACGGATATTCTTATTTGTTGATAATTATAGATGTCCTTAGTAAATTCGTTTGGGTAGAACCTTTATGCGACAAAACAGCTACCTGCGTGACAAAAGCCTTTCAGCGTGTACTTTTGAAAAACAAAGATCGCCAACCTGTTTATCTGCAGACGGATAAAGGTAAAGAATTTATAGCGCAGCCTATACAGAAATTCTTAAAAGAAAAAGAAACATTCGTTTTCGCGTAGCCCGTAATCTCGATGTTAAAGCAGCTGTAGTGGAGCGATTTAATAGGACGCTCAAGGAACGGATGTGGCGTTATTTTACACATAAAAATACGCGACGCTACGATGTTTTACAGGATATCGTTCGCGCTTACAACCATACTCGTCATACCTCTATTAAAATGCAGCCCGCAGCCGTTACGCGGGAAAATGCACGCATCGCGCGTGAAAATATGAATCGCCGATGGAAGGACGACAACGAGAAGAAAAAGAATCGTGACGATAAACAAAAGGCTAAATATAACGAGGGCGATCACGTGCGTGTCAGTAGGGCAAAAGTAGTCTTTGAGAAAGGATACGAGGCAAAGTGGAGCGAAGAATATTTCGAATTTGCCGCGTTCTCGAATGGAAAAACCACGCGTATATGAATTAAGCGATTTAGCGGGTGAGGATATAGACGGAATTTTTTACAAACAAGAATTAACTCCGGTCAATAAAGATTTGCAAGAGGAAGAATTTATCGTCGAGCGGGTAATAAAAAGCAGGGGACGGCAACAATAAACAATTACTAGTTAATTGGCAAGGATATCCCTTCAAATTCGACTCTTGGATACCCGCTTCGAGTTTAAGATCTTTGAGTTAAAATGAGGGAAGAAGAATTTTACATGATTCTCCCGAGCAACAGTAGCATGCATTACTTTCCGGAAAATACAACACATGTTTCACCACTGAATTACCCCAGCGTATAGAATTACACGGACGTTGGGAAGTAGCGCTCACGGAGATTAAGTTTCCGTGTAGTTTTTTACATATACGAAATAATGAAAGTTTAATCAGATTCATCGATATTAACGAGCACGATAAGACAGTTAAGGCTATGAAATCTCAGGTACCTGCGGGTATTTACTTAAGTAAGCGCGATATTATCGAGAGTGAATTACGCCGCTAAATCTGTCGATTCGCATATCGTTTGGCATTTTAACGTCTTCATGGGTGGTAAAGTTTTCATGCGAAACTTGCCTGCGAAGAAAATAAATGTAGTATGACGCATTATGTAAATTTTTCCGACAAACTCCGCCGCATACTCGGCTTTGATATACACATCAAGCGCAGAGATCTTGTTCAGCTCGATAGCGAACCCACTGTACCATCTCCGTTACCCGCGTGGTTTTATAATGAAATCGGTATCGAAATGTACAATAACAACGAAAAGCTAGTTAAAATCGAAAGTAGTTCCGTTATACCCGACGTTTTACCTTCGTGGGTCTATGATGAAGAGATGCATTCTCTGCTATTTTACGAACTCACACACTTTCGTATGATAATAGCCGACGAGTTGGGTAGTTTGTTGCGAGGTATTCCCGACAAACTCTTTGTCTATTGCGACATTTGCAGACCTTACATTACCGGCGATGTACAATCTCCCCTTCTTCGAATAGTCGCGCTTGACTCGCGAAATGATTACGCGTTCGCGTCAACTCAGATAAGACATTTCTCGCCCGTTCAATACATCACGCTGCGTCAAACGTGTTTCCGTACGATTGAAATAGATATAAGAGATCAGCTGGGTCAAAGTATACCATTCGAATTCGGGACACTGACGGTGACATTGCACTTTAGACGTATCGAATAGATATCGTAAGAATACTCGGTGTCTATGACAGAGAAAACGAGAAAGAGAAAAGAAAAGAAAAAAAAATTTGTTCGTTCGTTCTCTGTTGATGTATTATTACTCGACGTATTACGACGAATTACAGAATGGAGGAGCTCGCGGTGGTGGAATTCCACGAGTTTTCGTCGGATCGCCCTATCAACGAGGGCACGGTATCGGGAGTTTTCTCGGAGGATTATTCAGGCGCCTGCTGCCTTTTTTAGGTACTGCTGCGCGGGCTGTGGGTAAAGAAGCTTTACGCGCGGGCGTTAATATAATCGATGATGTAGAAAACAATACTCCGTTTAAGGTAGCGGCTAAACATCGCTTTAAAGAATCGCGTAACAATCTTAAAAGACAAGCTAAAGAAAAAATAACTAGCCTCATGAAAGGTTCGGGATATAAATCGGATGCGAAAATGCACGTAGCTCATTTTCCCTTTGTTGGGCTTGACACGCGCATCGTTAAACGCCGTCGCTCGAGTAAGAAAAGTTTATCGAAAAGCAAGACGAAAAAGAAGACGAATACAAAATCATCGAAGAATAAGAGGAAGAAAGCCCGTACGACGGTAAAAAGACTTAAGACGTCCACGAAACGACGTAAAATCGGCAAGAAACGTACCGTATCTGATATATTTTCTTAATCTATTTTAATTTACACGCATTTAACCGCGACGAGGACAGGGACGACGAAACAATTGTCGGAGAATAAATATGTCTTTTCTTCACACACATTCGAGCGAGTGTTTAAAGACTGAACTCGATCTCTTTTCCCTGCCGCCCACACAAACTAGTATCGAGAGTTCACAATGGATTCATTACAAGCCCGTGACCTCTCTCTCGGACGATTCACCGATAGAATTCGTCGTCCCCGGTCACGGAGAAGAATATCTAGATCTCACGCATACTCTGCTGAGTCTTCGCGTACGCGCGAAATCGAGCGACGAATCAGCGGCTCGAGCTCCAGGTACAAGCGGCACAACAGCAGATACCGCCGTAGGTCCCGTAAATCATTTTCTTCATTCCATCTTCAATCAGGTCGACGTGTATTTCAATCAAAAGCTCGTGTCGCCTCCAAACAACGCTTACGCGTACCACGCGTACATTGAGGCATTGTTAAATTATTCTTCACCCGCAAAAACTTCCCATCTAACGTCATGTCTATGGGACGCGGATACACCGGGTCGCATGGACGAAACGCTGGAATCGAAAGACAATACCGCTCTCGCGAGACGCGCCCATTACATTCGCAACGGGCGAGCGATAGATCTTATAGGATATCTCCATTGCGACGTTTTCAATCAAGAGAAATTCTTAATTAACGGAGTGAAAGTACGACTGAGACTCGTCCGCTCGAAAGATTCATTTTGCCTCATGGAAAGCAACAGCGCGTCAAAAATACATATTCTCGATGCCAGCTTGCTAGTGAGAAGGACGAAAATAAGCGCCGGAGTGTTACTCGCGCATGCTCGAATGCTGAGTAAAGTTACAGCTAAATATCCGCTTACGAGATTCGAGATTAAAATATTCACGATTCACAGCGGTGTTGTGGGCGAATCATTAGATAACGTAATACTCGGACAACTACCGAAACGAATAATAGTCGGATTTGTTAATAATAAAGCATTTAACGGAGATAGAAAATTAAATCCGTTTAATTTTAAAAATTACGGCATAAATTTCTTCTCTCTGTACGTCGACGGCACGCAAATTCCTAGTAGGCCATTACAACCGGTTTTCTCGCCGGAAGAACCGCTTTACGTCGATGCTTATCAAACGCTCTTCTCGGGAACGGGCATCCATTTCTTAAACGAGGGAAATTCCATAAGTAGAGACGATTATTCCAAGGGATACACGCTTTTCGCTTTTGATCTCACACCCGATTTGTCCGCTAATTGCGCCGGGCATTGGAATCTTGTGAGACACGGCAGTTTACGATTAGAAGTACGATTCGAAAAAGCGCTCACCGAGACAATTAACTGTATTGTTTACGGAGAATTTGATAATGTAATAGAAATAGACTCGTCAAGTCATCGTCGATTTTTCCGGTTAAATTTTTTATCGCGGCATTTACATGTCTCTCGTCGCAACGTACGATTAAAAATTTTTTGTATTTTTCTTATCCCCGCTCTCTTCCACTTCCACTCGCCGACGCATTTCACGAGAAGAAAAACTTATAATGTAACAAAAAGAAATATCAGTTTCCTTCGAGACGCGTTCGTCGACGGTTCGTGAAAAACTTAAACCTCGCCAACGAAAGCGTATAAGTTTTTCTTCGCAATATGGATATAGTCATTGACATTCAAGGCTTCCGCGATGCGAGCGAGAAGTTTCTTCCTAAGGAAGTCGCGGTTGTCGCGATTGACGCACCGATCGTCGACCATTGGATTATGATACCGCCCTATCCGTTCGCTGAATTACCCGAAAAAGTAAGACGACAAAACTGCTGGCTCGCACGAAATTATCATGGGATCAAATGGCGGTTCGATGGCGAGGCTAATCCAAAATATTTTACGCGGCATTTACGTGAAATTATAAGACACACGCGTTACATTTACGTTAGAGGCAGTGAAAAAGCACATTACTTGCGAAATATACTTTCCAGAAAGATATATAATTTGGAAGGTATCTCTCCAGCATTCAAAAATCTATTGGAGGAAGAGTGTGGACAATATTGCGCTCATCACGGATTTCGACAGATATTTCATTGCGCCTTAAGTAGTGATATAAGGCCGGTTCTAACCCATGGGGCAATGAGGGGGGGGGGTGAGAGGCGAGGGGAAACCAGGGCGCGGGGGAATGACGTCACGCGGGGAGGGGGAATGACGTCACGCGGGAGGCGTCCGCGATGTACCGCGAGGGGTCCGCGGGGAGGGGGAAGCGTCCGCGATTTTGGTACAGGGTCCGCGAGGGGTCCGCGGGAAGGGGGAGCGTCCGCGATTTTGGAGCCGGGTCCGCGAGAAGTCCGCGGGGAGGGGGAGCGTCCGCGATTTTGGAGCCGGGTCCGCGAGGGGTCCGCGGGGAGAGAGGAATCCGCGAAAGACCGCATGAAGCTTTTTGGGTGAGGGGTCCGCGGGGTGAGAGGAACGCGAAGGAGAGCGTGAGGCGAACATGAGAGAGAGATGACGCAAGCGAGGCGTATATGCAAGAGCGAGAGAGATAGTGCGAGATGGTTAGGTAGCGAGATAACGCGAAGGAGAGAGATAGCGGTCGCGAGATAGTGCGAGATGGCTAGGTAGCGAGATGACGCGAGGCGTTCGCGAAGGAGAGCGCGAGGCGCACGCGAGAGAGATGACGCAAGCGAGGCGTATATGCAAGAGCGAGAGAGAGATGTTGCGAGATGATGCGGCGATGGAGAGCGCGAGAGCTGATGCAACGAAGGAGAGCGCGAGAGGCGGACGCGAGAGAGAGAGGTAACGCAAGGCGCATGTGAGCGCAAGAGAGAAAGAGATAGCGACAAGATGACGCGTGAGAGGTAACGCGACGAAGGAGAGCGAATGAGAGAGGCGTACGCAAGAGAGATTTTTTCTTTCTTAATAATAATAAGATTTTAATAGGTGGAAAGGAGAGGAATTTTAAATAAATACATTTATTTAATAATAATTTTTTAATTAATATATATATGTATATACATATGTGTGTACTGTACAAATGTGTGTGTGTGTATGTTTACAAAATGTGTGTGTGTGAATTTAAAATATAAAATATACAATATATATAATATACAGTATAATAATATAATATAAATATAAAATATGAAATATAAATAGGGGATGTGGGGCGGTGTTGAGTGATGGTGCGACGGCGGCGGCATGGCGAAGTGGATGCGGTTTCTGCATAATAAAAAATTAATTAATATTTTCCTAATTCTTTAATTTATTCTAAAATAAAAAACTTACACAGATTACCAAGAAAACTCGTTTGCAATACAACCAGGATTGAGTTCTGTTACATAGAAATTATGAACTCGCCATTCAAAAAAGTCGAGTGGAGAATGATACAAATTATGCGTAAAGATGCAATCATACAGGTTTTTCGTGTGACGTTTTTGAAACCTATTTCGCGCCCGTGTATTGCCTGCACGATTGAATTGACTGGAGTGTTTGTCGATAGTGCTGGAACATTGGTATCTACGCTTAAGTAACGTCTGCGTAGCGATCTTCTTATTTCTTCAAGTCGCGCGATTCGAGCGGTCCGTGACTGCAAATCTCCGATCAATAATTTCGGATTTATTTTTATTTCATAAAATTTCCAAAAAAATCTCCATGGTTGTGGGTATTGTCCTTTCAGCAAATCGATACATCCATCGCACTCCAATTCCCATTTACTATAACTCATTTTACGTTCATTTGGATGCACTGCTTTTCTTTTTCGAAGAAATCGGCTTTCTTCAACACATCTTTTTCCAGCGATGCAATGTATTCGTCCTGAGTTAGCATCTTCACATCACTCGCCATTTTCACAGCACTTTAAGTGTTTTAATTTTTAAACAGTTTAATGTGTGCAAATAGGACACACACTGCACGATAAAATTTGATTTAGGGAGCATCTACAGTTGCAACACGTTTTCCCTTCAATTAGAGTATATCTTACAGTTTCATGCAACCGCACAGCACATGTGAGTATAAGTCTGCTACTCGCAGGAAGCATGTAGAACAAAATTTTTCATCTTTATTAGTTTTATAATAAAAGAAAATATTGCACATTTTTGTCAATTCATTAAAATCATTTATATCGGCCTGATTTAAAACTCGTACACATTTGTTATTAAAGTCATCGCTACACTCACTATCGTAATCAGAATCTGCTGTCGATGATATTTCAATTTCAGATTCTTCTTCTATAATTTCTTCATCATTTACTTCTTCGGCATCTATATCCATGTATTCATCACTATCATCAATTACAATTACTTCTCTATCCATTTTACATTCAAGACTGTCAGAAACGTGACGATGGGGACACATATTATAATGTTGCTCCCCTCTTGATTTTTAATTCTACATCTCTCTTGTTCTAACTGGAGTATCACGTCTCAGCTAGCTCATCACTTTTCTAGAGAGCGAAAAAGTTTTATCAACTATGCACTTATCAGACAGGGAAAAAATAATTAAACGCAGATTAACAATGAAATAATTTATTCGTTAGAAGCATCGTGAAGAATAACATTTACAGCACAAGTTATCAATTCACAATCTATAAGTGATTCGTTGTCAAACATACGACTTTCACGTATCGCTTTTGCGGCATTGCTCGCATCGCAGATATTATCACTTTGTAAAACATTTACAAATTGTTTAAACTTTTCAGTAACAATATGCGTATTTTCACACAACCAGAAATACATATGATCAACACATTTTTCAAAATCGAATAAATGTAATAAAGTTGATGGTTTCATGTACAAAGTATTATCTGATAATGTAATCTTTATAATTTTTGAAGTATGCATATTAACCACTTCGAGTGTCAGATCTCGAATCCATAGTGGAGTTTCAGTTAACCGCTCAATGTCTGCTCGCTTCTGCATTAGCAATTTCCACGTTTCAATAGACAATACTATTTGATTGCCTCGATTATCTCCGAGAGCTAATTCCACAGAAGATATATTTCCAACGCTGATTCCAATTTCCAAATATTTGTACGATGTTGATGTTAGAGCATATCTTCTTCCAAGAATACGAACCGCACGATGAGCGCTATAAATTTGAGGTTATTTAAAAATCATTATTTAACAAAAAAAAGTATTAAAACTTACATATCACATTTCTTCTTGCACAAAACATCGCTCTCCTGAATTCTCAGAGTGTAATAATTCATGCTGCTTAAAAGAACCCTTCATTCAAGTAATCAACGCAATACTAAATAATTATTATTACAATTTTACATTGTTGCGTTGCAACTGTAATTATTGCTGACGCGATAATATTTTCAACCAATCAAAGCGCCGATGCACGGCTGCTGTCATCCCCAGGTGTTCAAAACCTACGTGACAAAATCAGCTGATTAGCAAAATGTATCAAAGCGCCAATGTACAGGTGCTATGATATCATCCTCAATGAAATCATCGTAAAAATGCAACATATATAAAATTTCAAGCTCCGCTGTACGGCTGCTATGACATATATCATCCTCAGATGATTAGACGTAAAAAATGCAACATATTCACAATTTCAAGCGCCGATGTACGGCTGCTATGATATCATCCTCAATGAAATCATCGAAAAAATGCAACATATCCAAAATTTCAAGCGCCGATGCACGGCTGCTGTCACCCCCAAGTTTTCAAAATGTACGTGACAAAATCACACCGATTTGCAAAATTGCAATTTTCAAGCGCCAATGTACAGCTGTTATGATATCATCTTCAGATGAACTATTAGATGTAAAAAATGTATCAATTTCAAGGCCGATGAGCCACACGTGACAAAATCGCAATATACTCGAGTTTTTCAAGTGTCAGTGATCAAATAAAAATGCTGGTAAGGATATCTTTGTCAGAGGTTCAAGAAGTGCATCTCGAGTAAAGAAATATGGCACAATTGGAAGCAAGTTTGTTGGAGCAATCAGCAAGGGTGAATTCGGTGGAGGAATACATTGTGTGGGAGCAGCAATGTGACCAATACATCGAATCATTGCAAGAACAAAGCCGAATCAAACGCCCACGATTAGCGATTGGAGTTCAACAATCACTTGTCGCCCAAATTGCTCGCCTAGAAGGGTTGACAAATTTGGTACGCCGACGTTTCATACACACAGGTGCAGTACGCAAGAAAACAGATTATTTTGGCGTGAGATTGATACAGCGTTTGAAAGTCGCATATTGACTGGTGCGGTAATAAACTATAATCACATCGAACCTCGTCAATTTCTCGAAGATGCCAAAGACATTGTGATCAGACACATGCAACAAGTTATGCAAAAACATTTTAATGTGAAAGTGAACACTGTGTTTAATGGTGAGTTCGTGTCGGGTGATAAGCGCGCCAATAAATCAATTAATACTAAAAACTATGAAATCTTTCACACGTCCAACCTATGCGAGTGGTACGAACATCGCATTATCGAGCCCACATTGGCATCTCTCGAAGAGTTTCAAGAACGTGATAGTGGTTGGGCATTGTCGCGAATAAACAATTTGACTATAAATGTAAACAAATACAATCCAATGCGTGCGGGATGCCACATTAAATTACCGCGAGAAATAATGATGAAAAGAGCGGTGGTGAATGTGCAATCAAAAGACAATGCATGTTTTGCGTGGGCGGTGGTCGCTGCACTGTATCCCGCCGAAAGAAATGTGCAACTAGAATCTTCATATCCTCATTATACAGTACTCAATCTCCAAGACATTGAGTTTCCGATAACATTAAACCAAATTAAAAAGTTTGAACTTGCTAACAACATCACCATCAACGTTTACTGTATTGAGAACGGCATCATCCCGATGCGTCTCTCGGAGCAAAAGAGAGAGAAACACGTCAACTTGCTGTACGTGAAAGACAGCAACAACATTGGACATTTCACATGCATCAAGAATCTCTCCCGACTTGTCAGCTCACAATTGAGCAAACATGGTCACAAGACATATATCTGCGATCGGTATGTATATTTATTGCAAATTATATATGTATATTTATTGTAAATTATATATGTATATAAAATAAAATTGTTTATAATTGTAATTTTTACAGATGTATGCATTATTTCGGATCTGAAGACAAACTGCAATCACATACGGTAGACTGCGGAGAGATGAACGACTGCGCTATCCGGTTACCGAGCGAAAAAGACAAGTGGCTCAGCTTCACCAACTACACCAGGAAAGAGCGGCTTCCATTTGTGGTGTACACCGACTTGGAATGCGTTTTGGCAAAGACGGAAGAAGAAAAAAACTTTCAACATCATCAAGTATTTAGTATCGGATACTATGTACACTGCTCGTACAACAATTCGTTATCCGCGTACAATTCTCGTCGCAGCACCGATTGCGTTTCATGGTTTGCCGAACAACTACAAAATTTGGCGCAACGCGTAAAGACTATTTTAACCACAAATGTTCCTATGGTAAATTTAACATCTGACGAGTGGGAAAAGTTTCACAGCGCAACGCATTGTCACATTTGCGAAAAATCGTTTGCGCAAGATGATACACGCGTACGCGATCATTGCCATCTGACCGGACGATACAGAGGTCCCGCGCACTCAAATTGCAATCTAAATTATAAAGAATCTTTTTGTATTCCGATAGTTTTTCACAATTTATCAAGTTATGACGCACATTTCATTATCGAGGATATAGCTACAGCGTTTGAAGGGAGCATTGAATTACTTCCGATAACTAAAGAAAAATATATATCATTCACAAAAACTGTCAATAGTACCAACGATGACAAAGATTGGAAAGCTTGCATAAAATTACGATTCATCGATTCATATAAATCTCTCACGACAAGTCTCGATAAATTGACATCTTTTTTGGATAAAGATAAACTCAAAATTGTACATTCGGAATTTCAAAATTTACCGATTGAAAATTTCAATCTATTAACACGAAAGGGCGTCTTTCCGTACGATATAGACGTAGTATATAGACTGTGTCGACAAGTTGCAAGATACGTGTTTACCGCCGCGCGAATCATTCTACAGTTCCTTGACCGGTGACACAGTATCCGAGAGCGATTACGCGCACGCCGAGAACGTCTGGAACCGATTCTCCCTTCGAACGCTAGGCGAATATAGCGACTTATATTTAAAAATTGATGTCTTGTTATTAGCAGATATTTTTGAAAATTTTCGCGATAGTTGTATCAAAAGCTATGGACTCGATCCCGCGTATTATCATACTCTTCCCGGGTATACATGGGACGCCATGTTAAAACATACAAATATTACGTTCGAATTGCTAACCGATATCGACATGGTTATGTTTATCGAACGTGGTATACGCGGCGGTCTAAGTCAATGTTCCAACAGATACGCTCATGCTAATAACAAGTACATGCAGTCGTACGATCCATCGAAACCATCATCATATCTCATGTATTTTGATGTAAATAATTTATACAGATGGGCAATGTGCCAACCATTGCCATATGCCGATTTTCGATGGGTCGACGACGTATCTAATTTCAACATCTCGTCAATAGCGCTCGATTCGCATACAGGCTATATCCTCGAAGTAGATTTAAAGTATCCACAACATCTTCACGACACGCACACTGACCTACCGTTTTGCCCGACACGTGACAAACCGCCCGGCAAGCGGGAAGATAAGCTTCTCGCAACGCTATATGATAAGAAGCGTTATGTCATACACTACCGCAACCTGCAGCAATGTATGCGACACGGCCTTCACGTTACAAAAATACATCGCGTATTACAATTCACTCAATCTCCATGGCTCCGAAATTATATCGAACTTAATACAAAATTTCGAACACACGCGAAAAATGATTTTGAAAAAAATTTATACAAATTAATGAATAATGCGGTATTTGGCAAGACGATGGAAAATGTGCGTAATCATGTCGATGTAAAACTCATCACACATTGGGATGGACGATACGGTGCAGAAGCAATGATTGCGAAACCAAATTTTCACAGTAGAAGCATTTTTTCTGAAAATCTAATCGCTGTCGAATTACGCAAACTCGAGGTAAAATTTTATAAACCAATCTATGTCGGCATGTGCGTACTCGACATCTCCAAAACGTGTTTATACGAATTTCATCACGAGTACATGTCACCGCTGTATCGTGACAGATGCCGGGTAATGTACACCGATACAGACAGCCTAATATATCACATTGAATGCGAAGATGTATATGAGAATATGAAGCGCGACGTGAGCAAATTTGATACGAGCGATTACGCTGTGGACAATGCGTACGGTACACTGCTCGTGAATGAAAAGGTACCCGGTCTAATGAAAGATGAAAACAACGGCGCGATAATGACCGAATTTGTAGGGCTTAGAGAAAAAATGTATGCCTTGCGAGTGGATGGCAAGAAAGATACCAAAAAAGTAAAAGGTGTCAAGAGTAACGTCGTCGCGAGAACGATAACGTTTGACGATTATACACGGTGTTTGAATGATGATATTGAAATGACACGTAGTCAGTCTTGTATAAGATCGAAATTGCACGAAGTATACACCATTCGCGAGACAAAAATTGCTCTAAGTCCGTACGACGACAAGCGGTATATCATACCTGAAACCACTGATACATTGCCGTGGGGACATTATAAAATACTATTGTAAATAATAGATATATATTTGTTGTAAACATGTATATTTTGTAAAATATGTAAAAACTGTATATTATATGTATATAATATGTATAATATCCCCATGGTAATGTATCAGTGGTTTCAGGTATGATATACCGCTTGTCGTCGTACGGACTTAGAGCAATTTTTGTCTCGCGAATGGTGTATACTTCGTGCAATTTCGATCTTATACAAGACTGACTACGTGTCATTTCAATATCATCATTCAAACACCGTGTATAATCGTCAAACGTTATCGTTCTCGCGACGACGTTACTCTTGACACCTTTTACTTTTTTGGTATCTTTCTTGCCATCCACTCGCAAGGCATACATTTTTTCTCTAAGCCCTACAAATTCGGTCATTATCGCGCCGTTGTTTTCATCTTTCATTAGACCGGGTACCTTTTCATTCACGAGCAGTGTACCGTACGCATTGTCCACAGCGTAATCGCTCGTATCAAATTTGCTCACGTCGCGCTTCATATTCTCATATACATCTTCGCATTCAATGTGATATATTAGGCTGTCTGTATCGGTGTACATTACCCGACATCTGTCACGATACAGCGGTGACATGTACTCGTGATGAAATTCGTATAAACACGTTTTGGAGATGTCGAGTACGCACATGCCGACATAGATTGGTTTATGTTACGTCCGGGGGTGCAGTTGCGGCGTAAATTTTACGAAATTTAAATCGCGACCTACGAACTCGAACTGCGGGGCGGACTACGTCGTATTTCGGAATTACTCCGGGGATACCCACGACGACAGGTATTTCCTTTATGGTCACGGTTGCGTTTTGGGAGAAAGGGAGCGTTTCGTATAGGTTCGATTACCGACGAATCAGTCCATGTATCCGCGGAATCGTTCGAGTGAATCGTTGACGGAGTGGAAAATAGTGATTACTGTATTACCATCCGAGTCGATACGGTAGGGTTCTTCACCACGGCGGTACAGAAGGTAAGCTCGTTGGCAATGATAACAAGGGTGGTCGATGTCACGTGTTGTCGACAGTCGGTAAAAATTGCAGACTGAGCAAACGACTCCGGTCGGTACGTCGCCGATAACGAGGAGATGCTTAGCGCAAGTTAACCACTCAGATTGCACGCCAATAGGTAAACGCATACGGCAATCCGTACAGAGAGCGGCACTTGTTTCCTTATTAATAAAACCGATTATCCGTTGGCAATACGGGAGGTTATTTAGGGTTTCTTCAATAATTTCTTCCTCGGAATCATCCTCGGGGAGGAGCAAAGTGGTGGGGATGTCCAAGTGTGACGGTATTATTGGACACATAGGAGTTAATTGTTTAAACTAATGTTAGTTAAAATAAATAGTTGCCATGAGGTCGATTTGAATGTTCTAACACGTTCACGAAGTTTCTAGATATTCTGGAAAGATTTAGAATTTTCCAAAGGGTTGACTGTAGGATACCTACTGCAGTTTTATGAGGGCCATAAACTGACCCTTGATAAAAAAAAAAGGTTTCGCACGATTTCTCTTTTTGGGAGATGAGAAAATTTAAGACGCGCAGAGAATATTCTGGAAACCACGTGGTAAGCTAATATTTCTAAAATTGCAAGAGAATTTATTAGTTATTATTGTTAAGTGATTCAAAAATGCGTAGACGTAGTTTCCGAAATAGATTCTTGTATGTCGCGGGTTCCTGGGCAGAAGGGAGGCTCGTGTTGTAAAGAAATATCTTGAGCACCTACCTTATTTAATTTCCAAGGAATGGACAACGACTGGATGGCGATGATCCGGGATACCCGCGTTGTAGAGGGTGTACAGGATGCCAGACCTTTCTGCAGATACCTTGTACGGCGTGGATCGTTGTCCGGGATGTCGTTCAATGGCACCTTGGAATTCTTGATTTCAATCGCGTGCAATTGCGTAGGCCACTCCCGTAATTTAACGTCCGCGTGATTATTATTATTATTATTAATGCTAAAAGGCACGGAGTCGCCGAACAATCTATCGTATTCCGCGTCGTTATGATAGTCGATTCCAATGAAATTAGAGAGACCACGTGTTGATTCAGTGCGATGTAGTCGTGCTGTTATACGCCGTAGTTGATTCTTTCTTCCTGCACGGCGTGTTTTAGGCATTATAAAATTCAAACATTCTGAACGTCGTTTCGCTTCTGCAATAACTAACGTGCGGCGGTCCTCACTGTTCGTTGTTGCTTTCGGCGAGAGATTATGAGCGGTTCGTCCTCTCTGAATAATCACTACGAGGTTCAGGAAATATTTCTATGTTATAGAATAGTAATTTGTTAGGAATGGATTATTTGACGCGTGTTTTAGGCATTGTAAAATTTAAACGTTCTGAACGTCGTTTCGCTTCTGCAATAATTAACGTGCGGCGGTCCTCACTGTTTGTTGTTGCTTTCGGCGAGAGATTATGAGCGGTTCGTCCTCTCTGAATAATCACTACGAGGTTCAGAAAATATTTCTATGTTATAGAATAATAATTTGTTAGGAATGGATTATTCGACGTGTGCAGGCGAGAGAATTCGAGATGCGTTGTAGAAATAATATAGGCTTGGAGATACACGAGGTTGGAACTAATTTAGAATGAATTTAGAATATATATATATATAACACTTTTATTCTAGTATAACACTACGAGTAATACAAAGTTAATCTAAGTTAAATTTTAGAGTTAGAATCTTAGAGTTAGAGTCTTAGAATTAGAATTAGAATCTTAGAGTTAGAATTTGAATTTTAGAATTCGGAGAGAGTCTTAAAGGTGACTGCTCTGCTTGACGGCGCGATTAGAACTGAGCTCCTCTGGGCTCGCTCTGAGGTCCTTCGGTTTTCGGCAGCTCGGTTGCGGCGGCCGAGAGTGGGGGAACTCTCTAGAGTAGGGAGTTGCCGTGGTAGGGAAGTTCCCAGGTGCTGCGGAGCGCCGCGCTCAGGCACTAGGCGGAGTTAGATGTCATGGCCGGCATTGGCGCGCATTTCGAACGGTGTTATAAGAACTTAGAATTATTTTGCATAAGAGTGAAAAGCAGTGGTATCAACGCAGAGTACTCTCCCCCCTTAGAAGAAAAAGTTGGACCATGTCTAACTTTTTCAGTTCTATATCATAGTGGGTATAATTTTATTTATGCTTAATGTTAAGGTTAACACTTTCTTATTTCTTAGTGGTGAACGAGTCTATACCTCTTCGTTGAGGAGGTTGCGCAATTCTTTATAATTTACATGCGCTTCACTTTTCACTTTTTGTATTGGTGGGGAGTCTTCTTCTTGTGAGGGGGGGGCTAGGGGTGTTGATTCTTCCTGTACGGGTAGTGGTCCCAGTGGTGGTTGCTTCCTTTTGTTATTTTGTCCTCCGTCGGCCGGTCTTCCCATGTGTAATAATATGTTCGTGACTGATGTCCATACGGCTCCCAGGAGGTGTAGGCTCCATCCGTAAACGGAGTGAAGCGCGTAGCCATGGATCAGTGTGTCTATTATTAATTTGGCAAGTCGTGCGACGACAAAGATGCCCAGCACTCCGGCGCTGGCGGATCCGAAGCTTATGAAACCTTTCCATAAGCGTGCTCCCGTGTTTTCTGCTAGCTTGTCGAGTGTTTTCTCGTCTAGCAGGTTTAGCATGGATAGACTTCCTGTGGGGACTTCGTGTCCCATTGCTCCCCTGGCGATCGTGTTGAGCATTGAGGGTTTTTCCATCGGGAACATGATGTGGTCGCGCAGACGATCCAGGTCTTCGCTGGTGTAAATGCCGCTGGAGGCGAGCGAGTCAGGGCTTATGTATCTCCATGACGGCTTGGTCAACGGCTGGATTGTCGGAGGTGCGATTGACTCCACTGGTTTCGGTGTCAGTCGGTACCATATGTTGTGCACTTGGTACATCGCTGGTAAGAGTTCGTTGCAGTCCTTGAGTGTTCCAGATTTTGTGAGTATTTTTGATCTGGGTAATAGGAAAAGGGATTTATTCTGGTGGGTGACGGGAAGCTCGTTGTAGCAATTGTCGACGGGTCGTACTCGGCATTCCACAGGTACGCATTTGATGAGGTGGATAACCTCGCCAGCTGTAATGGCGGTGTACCCTGGTGATTTCATAATTCTGTGCGCCATCTCGTCTGGTGCAATGCTTGCAAGGGAGAGAGCGTTGAGCAGGATTTGTCTCTCTAGGGCGCATTTCTGTTCCATTATGTCTCTGTATAGTTGTGATAGCTGTGTTCTGAGGTGTTTTTCTACGTAAATAAACTTGGAGTTTACGTACGAGAAAATATCAAGATTGTCGATTTTGATTTT
Organism: Prenolepis imparis; assembly: GCF_030444845.1. Classification (NCBI taxonomy): domain Eukaryota; kingdom Metazoa; phylum Arthropoda; class Insecta; order Hymenoptera; family Formicidae; genus Prenolepis; species Prenolepis imparis. Next base: position 92,693 of record NW_028141278.1, read on the forward strand.
TGAACGACCTTTGAACACGCGTCCTGGCTGCGTTTCGAGGACGCAGAGCTTGGGGTGCTCAGTTCGCAGGAGTTTATATCCACAGATGTTTGTCTCGGTTGTGCGTGCCAGCGCGAACGTGGTATCTTGTGTCGTTACCGTGTAGACCGTTGGGGAGTCCTTATGCGATGATTTCGGTGATAAGCGATGTGCCAATCCTTCGTATAGGACAACGTATCGGCCGAAATGGCAATTGTCGGCAGGTAACACCGACCAGTATGTGGAGGCTCCGTCTGCGTCGTTGCATTCTCCTGTTGTCACGGGGCAGCGAACACCTGAGGGGAGTATTACCTCGTTAGTGTTGTGTTTAACGGGTAACTCCAGCTTCCGGGTAGTGATCCGTATTGAGGCTTGGACGATTGCGTTATCCCAGGTGCCGTACGGATCGCTGTATTGAGTCCCGCTACATCCTCCGTCGGTTTTTACGGAACCTGCGAATGTTACTGCGCGCAGATTGGTAGCGTTTGGTTTAATGTCGGAGAGATGTCCGTTTAATCCTAAGGAGATGGTTCCCGTTTCGTGCAGTTTTCTACAAGTATCGGCCGATGTTTCGTGAATGTACTCGCGTCTGCCGTTATGTACGGCAGATATGTGTGAGTGCATCCCACAGTAATAGACAGTTCGGTCGACTTCAATTTTGCACTGGATTCCTGATGTGTGCTCGAATTCGCTCAACTGTAGCAATTGTACGTAGACCTCTTCCTTCTTTGGCTCGATGTCGTCGACTTTGCATTCTTCTATGTCCAATAGTGAGAGCGTAGTGATATTTAAACCGCGGCCTCCGCAGTCGTACCCTATTAGCCCATTAGAGGTTAGGGCTAACAGTGCGATTGCAGTTAGTATGCTTGCGTAGGTCTTCATTCTGTCGTGGTTGGCTGGTTACTGGCCCGTCCTCCGTCGGGGTGTCCGAGATATAGTCATCTTCGGAGTGGGGGTATTCCGGGGTAGGGGCTTGATGTGGCGAGGGTTTTAGCTTATCCATATGTACAATTCTAAACCTATTATTACTTATAGCTAACTTAACATTATGGTTTTTTAGGATTTGTATAATTTTATAGGGGCCTGTATATTGGTCGGATAGTTTCCCCTTTTTGGGTTCTTTTAATAGGTATACGTTATCTCCTACCTTAAATTCCTTTACATTTAGTTTCCTATCGTAATATTTCTTAGATCTAATCTTAGCTTCTATTAAATTTTCGCGCGCGTTATCTTGTACGTCGCGGATTCTAGAGAACAATTCTCGAAGATAATGCGAGTATGTTTCGTTTTCTTCATTCTCTAGTGGCGGATCGTTGGAGGGGACACGCGCTATTTTGCCGAATATAAGTTCGTGCGGAGTGTATCGCGTGCCTTCGTGTACACTAGTGTTATATGAGAACGTAGCTAACTTCAAAAATTGATCCCATTCGCGGTTTTTATTAACATATTGTTTAAGGTATTCCCATAGTACATGGTGGGATCTTTCAATCGAACCATTCGATTGCGGTCTATAAGCTGTAGTTTTATATTGCTTAATTCTAAACTTACGTGCTATATTGCGCAACAGAGAATTAAGGAAATGTGACCCTTGGTCAGTTAACCAAGCTATAGGAGCGCCGTATATACATATGAATTCGTTAGTGAGTGCATCGGCTACGTCGGTTGCGGATGCGTGCTTCAATGGAATGGCTAGTGAATACTTAGTTAAAAGGTCCTGTATGGTAAGAATGTATGTATTTCCTAAAGAAGTTGTAGGAAGAGGTCCCATTATATCCATTGAGATTTTATCAAATGCTGTGCCTGGCGTATCTGTAAGCACCATTGGTTGTTTAGTTTTTACTCTTACTAATTTTTTCAGTTGACAATCTTTACATTTACGAATATATTCACAGACGTCTTCCTTCATCTTTGGCCAGGAGTATCGTTCTTTTAGTCGGTTATACGTTTTGGTTACTCCTTTATGGCCTCCTATCGCTGAGCTGTGGTTATCTTTTATAATTCTTCCTCTATCTGCAGGGAGTGGAATTTCGATCTTGTTTGCGCATACGAATATCTTAAGATTAGTGTCGCTTAATGTACGCTGCAGCAATGAATATATGATATTCCAGGTAATGCTATCTACATTGTCTTGACATATCGAGATTGACTGTAGGTCCAATTCTGTAACTACGTCCTTTAGTGAGCGTAGCGTTTCTTTGATAATTTCTATTTCAGTGGCGGCTGAGACTCTTTCTTTAGCGATAAATGATATTAAGTGTCTGTTACCGTTGCAATTAACTTTTGCTCTGCCCAACGTGGCGTCTTTAATTACGGGTAGTATGTTATTATCATGCAACATTTGAGCTCCTCGTCCCAGCGGTACGCCTTGTTGCGTAGCAAATATAACAAGATTGTCTTTTCTGGTTATAAAGTTATCTGGAATAGTTATTATTTTGAATCTCGCGTTCGGTTCTCGTAATTCAAAGGGGGTTCTAGGGTTATCGAAGATTTGATTCTCTTCGTCTGAACTGGAGCTATCGTCAGTCTCGATTTCTTTGTCGGATTCATTTTCTGCGGTACCATCAACGTTATTTCTTGTTAATGAATTTACATTTGTTGGTATGGGAGAATCGACATTTGTTGGGGCTTGTGTTTTCTTATGTTGATTAGTCGAAAATAGTGATTCGTCGGAGTCGGATGTGTTTACAAGCGGGAGAATTTGTTCGATAACAGGGTTTCTAGATAACGCGTCGGCGTTAGCATTTATTTTACCTGCTTTGTATTCTACTTTATATTCGTACTCTAGTAATTTTAGACGCCATCGGACTAAACGCGATGATGGGTCCTTTACTGAGTGTAGCCATACTAAAGGCTTATGATCGGTTACTAACTGGAATTGTCGGCCATATAGGTATGGTCTGAAATAATTTACACTATATACTATTGCTAACAGTTCTTTCTCAATGGTAGAGTAGTTTATTTCTGCTTTATTCAATAGTCTCGATGTGTAGGCTATAGGAAGATCCTTCCCTATAGTGCCCTGGCTAAGTATTCCTCCAACCGCATATCCGGATGCGTCGGTAGTTACAATGAACGGTTTAGTGAAGTCTGGGTATTGCAAAATCGGTTCGTTACAAAGCGCATTGCGGAGCTGCGTGAAAGCCGACTCTTGTTCCTCTTTCCAGACGAATGATTCCTCTTTCTTTAGCAGATTCGTGAGAGGTTGTGCTATCTTGGAGAAGTTAGGTATAAACCTTCGATAGTAGCCCGCGAGTCCTAAGAATTGTTTTATGTTTTTCGCGTGTTTGGGTCTAGGGAAATCTTCGACCGCTGTTATTTTCTTGGGATCGGGTTTCACTCCGGCTTCACTTATTACATGGCCCAGGTATGTGACTTCTTTGCGGAGGAATTCGCATTTGTCGGGCTGGAGGCGCAGTCCTGCCCTTCTGAGTCGTTCCGCTAGTTTGTGGAATTTGATTTCGTGTTCTCGCAACGAACTGGAATACAATACTATATCGTCGAGATACACGAAGAGTTCGGCACCTTGAAGTCCCGACAGTACCTGGTCCATGAGCCTTTGGAAGGTCGCGGGGGCATTTTTGAGCCCGAATGGCATTCGTTTAAATTCATAATGCCCATACGGAGTGGAAAACGCGGTTTTATGTGTGTGGGATTCGTTCATCTTTATCTGGTGAAAACCCGATGCCAAGTCAAACACACTAAAGTATTTCGCGCTCCCCAGCTGATCGAGGATCTCTACTATGTTTGGTAAGGGGTAAGCGTCCCCGACTGTTTTTTCGTTCAGTGCTCGGTAATCTATTACCATTCGCCAACGCTTGTTACCTTGTGAGTCCGGTTTTTTGGGCACGATCCACAAGGGGGAGTTATATGGTGACATAGATGGTTGGATTACATCATTCTCAATGAGTTCTTGCACTTGTTTGTTAATCTCCTCCTTGTGCATCGGCGGGTATCTGTATTGTTTTGTGTGTACCGGAAGTTCGTCGGTCGTTGGGATGGTGTGTGTGGTGACGTTAGTAGAGTGTAGTTTGTCGGTAGGAAGGCGAAACAGATCATTGTAAGTGTGTATTAGGTTATGTACGTGTTTCGTTTCTTCCGTGTTTAGATGATCGAGTCGCAGTAGTGTCTTAATCTCGTCGGGACGGGATGTGTTTTGTTTACTTAGTGTTGCGACGTACTGTGTTTTCTTAGCGAAGGTCTCCTCATGCCCTAAGGTTGGGAGAGCGGCTTCGGAGGTTTTATGACTCTTGGTCGAGGGATGAGATTTGGAGAGAGTGCTTTTACGACTCTTAGAAGGGGGCGGTGAGCCCTCATGGTCTCGAGGATAGGATGTGGAGAGTTTTTCTATCTCTTGAAGACTTATTCTAGGTAAGTTGAACTTGAGATCCTTATCGCTTGTATTGACGACTTTTATGTAGGCTATGCCGTTGCGGTTGGTGACGATGGCGTCTCCTAAGTAGATGTCATCGTTTACGTGGATCCGTGATATATACCCTACGCTAACGTTGGTATCGCTAACACGGAGCGGTAGTGTAGTTCGCGATCTTGCTGGGATCGTGAATGTTTGTTCGGCGTTGAAAGGGATTGAGGCCCCTTGCCAAATGATGCAGCGTTTGACGTAGTCTATTTTAGACGCGTCTTGTAAGAATTCGGAACCTAAGATTCCGTCTTGCGAGATTGGAAAATCGTCGGTGACGACGTGGAGTTTGATTTGGTGACCGAGGTATTTTATGCTAATAGTCCCGAGCGTTTTGATTTTATCGTTCGTGATTCCGCTAAGGAAGATCGTCGAACTTTTATCAATGTCGTTGTTGGGGAGTATTTGTCCTTGTTTAACAAGATTAGGCGCTGCACCTGTGTCTATCATAAAGCATGTCTCGGTCGATAATCCACCTGCGGCTATGGTGACCGCGGGCGCATGTGAAAAATCGTTCGGAGTTAACATTGCGATTCGCGTGTTTCCGAATCGTGTTCCGTGCTTATCGCTCTTATCGGGCGGTTCGTTTGAGAAGAGGCCCCTTGGTGAGGTGTACCCGACCTTCCCGCGGGGCTCGGTGCGTTTCCCGACTCATTTTTTTGCACGTTATTATTATATTCACGTTTTCTGCATTCTTCTATCTCGTGCCCGTTGTTTTTGCAATAGCGGCACCATTTATTGCGACGGTCGTTGTAACGAGTAGGCGCATTAGTGGTTGTGTTAGTATTATTGTAATTTTGGCGTCTATCGCCATATGTTGGGCGTTCGTCGGAGAATCTCACCGGATCGTTACGCGTATTGTTCGGATAGCGTTCCCGAAAATAATTTTCGTTGCGCGGAGGCGTATTAGCGTATCCTCGACGCGTATGTTCGTTTCGCGGTGGTTCGGGTTCGCGGCGGTCACGTGTTTTATATCGATCGCGGTCTATTTCTTCCCGTTTTGCGAGTTCTTTCGCTCTCGCGAACGCCTCAGACGGGACGGAGTATAATCGTCTATCCATCTGCAATCTGTACTGCAGAGGGAGTCCTTCGCAGAAGGATCGTGCCGTGAGTTCGTCGATTCTTAGGGCTGTCTCATTATCTATGCGTCCCATTGCGCGGCGTTCGGCGTCTAAAATCGCGGATCGTAGATCTTTGACGCGGCTGATGTAATCTAACATGTGCTCTTGGGGTTTTAAGTATACGATACTAAGTTCTCCCCTGTATTGATCGATCGTTTTCGCGGGCCCGAATGCGTTATTTAATAGGTCGATCAGTTGTGTGATGCTTTCGCAGGGCTCCCCCTCGACGGCGCTATAGGCACGCCCGCTAAGCTTATTAAGTAAGAGTTTGGTGAGGTTGCGTTCGGATGTCGGGGGAATTATTTCTTTCGCGCGTTGGCATGCCCGTGTAAATTGCCTTAACGGTATATTATAACCGTCGAAAGTAGGCACGGTTTCGGTCGCTTCGCGAAAGGAGACCTTGGGGGACTGGGGTCGTCCGGAAGGTAACTCGGAATGCCCGGCGGAGTCGTCGAGCGATAGTAGAGGTTGGCCCGAGAGTCTGATAGACGGACTGGGCTCTCGCCGCAGCCGATTCACCTCATTGCGTAATATTTCGATTTCCGCGAGGAGATCGTTTTTGAGGGAATTCATATCCTCAGGGATGGTGCCCTGGGGTTGGCTCTTTCCCGGATTCCTTTCCATATTTTCGCGGAGCGTTTCGATTTCGCGTTCTCGTTTATCTGCTCTTTTCCGTTGCTCTTCGAGGAGTGCGGCCTCCTCTCTTAGGCTGATTTCTTTGGTTTTCGCGAGAGCTTCCCTAGTTCTAATACGATTTTGAGCTTCGATAATTTCGACTTCCTTTTGCTTTAATTTTGCTTGTATATCCGCGAGCTGTGCTTCAGTTAATTCCTTTCCCGCGAATTCCTTTTCAACCGATTCTTCCTTATCTCCCTGTCTTCCGCGCGTCCCGACCATAGCTCGGAAATTTCAGTATCCCACCGCTGTCACCAGTTTTGTTACGTCCGGGGGTGCAGTTGCGGCGTAAATTTTACGAAATTTAAATCGCGACCTACGAACTCGAACTGCGGGGCGGACTACGTCGTATTTCGGAATTACTCCGGGGATACCCACGACGACAGGTATTTCCTTTATGGTCACGGTTGCGTTTTGGGAGAAAGGGAGCGTTTCGTATAGGTTCGATTACCGACGAATCAGTCCATGTATCCGCGGAATCGTTCGAGTGAATCGTTGACGGAGTGGAAAATAGTGATTACTGTATTACCATCCGAGTCGATACGGTAGGGTTCTTCACCACGGCGGTACAGAAGGTAAGCTCGTTGGCAATGATAACAAGGGTGGTCGATGTCACGTGTTGTCGACAGTCGGTAAAAATTGCAGACTGAGCAAACGACTCCGGTCGGTACGTCGCCGATAACGAGGAGATGCTTAGCGCAAGTTAACCACTCAGATTGCACGCCAATAGGTAAACGCATACGGCAATCCGTACAGAGAGCGGCACTTGTTTCCTTATTAATAAAACCGATTATCCGTTGGCAATACGGGAGGTTATTTAGGGTTTCTTCAATAATTTCTTCCTCGGAATCATCCTCGGGGAGGAGCAAAGTGGTGGGGATGTCCAAGTGTGACGGTATTATTGGACACATAGGAGTTAATTGTTTAAACTAATGTTAGTTAAAATAAATAGTTGCCATGAGGTCGATTTGAATGTTCTAACACGTTCACGAAGTTTCTAGATATTCTGGAAAGATTTAGAATTTTCCAAAGGGTTGACTGTAGGATACCTACTGCAGTTTTATGAGGGCCATAAACTGACCCTTGATAAAAAAAAAAGGTTTCGCACGATTTCTCTTTTTGGGAGATGAGAAAATTTAAGACGCGCAGAGAATATTCTGGAAACCACGTGGTAAGCTAATATTTCTAAAATTGCAAGAGAATTTATTAGTTATTATTGTTAAGTGATTCAAAAATGCGTAGACGTAGTTTCCGAAATAGATTCTTGTATGTCGCGGGTTCCTGGGCAGAAGGGAGGCTCGTGTTGTAAAGAAATATCTTGAGCACCTACCTTATTTAATTTCCAAGGAATGGACAACGACTGGATGGCGATGATCCGGGATACCCGCGTTGTAGAGGGTGTACAGGATGCCAGACCTTTCTGCAGATACCTTGTACGGCGTGGATCGTTGTCCGGGATGTCGTTCAATGGCACCTTGGAATTCTTGATTTCGATCGCGTGCAATTGCGTAGGCCACTCCCGTAATTTAACGTCCGCGTGATTATTATTATTATTATTAATGCTAAAAGGCACGGAGTCGCCGAACAATCTATCGTATTCCGCGTCGTTATGATAGTCGATTCCAATGAAATTAGAGAGACCACGTGTTGATTCAGTGCGATGTAGTCGTGCTGTTATACGCCGTAGTTGATTCTTTCTTCCTGCACGGCGTGTTTTAGGCATTATAAAATTTAAACATTCTGAACGTCGTTTCGCTTCTGCAATAACTAACGTGCGGCGGTCCTCACTGTTCGTTGTTGCTTTCGGCGAGAGATTATGAGCGGTTCGTCCTCTCTGAATAATCACTACGAGGTTCAGGAAATATTTCTATGTTATAGAATAGTAATTTGTTAGGAATGGATTATTTGACGCGTGTTTTAGGCATTGTAAAATTTAAACGTTCTGAACGTCGTTTCGCTTCTGCAATAATTAACGTGCGGCGGTCCTCACTGTTTGTTGTTGCTTTCGGCGAGAGATTATGAGCGGTTCGTCCTCTCTGAATAATCACTACGAGGTTCAGAAAATATTTCTATGTTATAGAATAATAATTTGTTAGGAATGGATTATTCGACGTGTGCAGGCGAGAGAATTCGAGATGCGTTGTAGAAATAATATAGGCTTGGAGATACACGAGGTTGGAACTAATTTAGAATGAATTTAGAATATATATATATATAACACTTTTATTCTAGTATAACACTACGAGTAATACAAAGTATCTAAGTTAAATTTTAGAGTTAGAATCTTAGAGTTAGAGTCTTAGAATTAGAATTAGAATCTTAGAGTTAGAATTTGAATTTTAGAATTCGGAGAGAGTCTTAAAGGTGACTGCTCTGCTTGACGGCGCGATTAGAACTGAGCTCCTCTGGGCTCGCTCTGAGGTCCTTCGGTTTTCGGCAGCTCGGTTGCGGCGGCCGAGAGTGGGGGAACTCTCTAGAGTAGGGAGTTGCCGTGGTAGGGAAGTTCCCAGGTGCTGCGGAGCGCCGCGCTCAGGCACTAGGCGGAGTTAGATGTCATGGCCGGCATTGGCGCGCATTTCGAACGGTGTTATAAGAACTTAGAATTATTTTGCATAAGAGTGAAAAAATTTAAGTAGCCGGACGTGACATTTATAAAATTTTACCTCGAGTTTGCGTAATTCGACAGCGATTAGATTTTCAGAAAAAATGCTTCTACTGTGAAAATTTGGTTTCGCAATCATTGCTTCTGCACCGTATCGTCCATCCCAATGTGTGATGAGTTTTACATCGACATGATTACGCACATTTTCCATCGTCTTGCCAAATACCGCATTATTCATTAATTTGTGTAAATTTTTTTCAAAATCATTTTTCGCGTGTGTTCGAAATTTTGTATTAAGTTCGATATAATTTCGGAGCCATGGAGATTGAGTGAATTGTAATACGCGATGTATTTTTGTAACGTGAAGGCCGTGTCGCATACATTGCTGCAGGTTGCGGTAGTGTATGACATAACGCTTCTTATCATATAGCGTTGCGAGAAGCTTATCTTCCCGCTTGCCGGGCGGTTTGTCACGTGTCGGGCAAAACGGTAGGTCAGTGTGCGTGTCGTGAAGATGTTGTGGATACTTTAAATCTACTTCGAGGATATAGCCTGTATGCGAATCGAGCGCTATTGACGAGATGTTGAAATTAGATACGTCGTCGACCCATCGAAAATCGGCATATGGCAATGGTTGGCACATTGCCCATCTGTATAAATTATTTACATCAAAATACATGAGATATGATGATGGTTTCGATGGATCGTACGACTGCATGTACTTGTTATTAGCATGAGCGTATCTGTTGGAACATTGACTTAGACCGCCGCGTATACCACGTTCGATAAACATAACCATGTCGATATCGGTTAGCAATTCGAACGTAATATTTGTATGTTTTAACATGGCGTCCCATGTATACCCGGGAAGAGTATGATAATTGTTACGTCCGGGGGTGCAGTTGCGGCGTAAATTTTACGAAATTTAAATCGCGACCTACGAACTCGAACTGCGGGGCGGACTACGTCGTATTTCGGAATTACTCCGGGGATACCCACGACGACAGGTATTTCCTTTATGGTCACGGTTGCGTTTTGGGAGAAAGGGAGCGTTTCGTATAGATTCGATTACTGACGAATCAGTCCATGTATCCGCGGAATCGTTCGAGTGAATCGTTGACGGAGTGGAAAATAGTGATTATTGTATTACCATCCGAGTCGATACGGTAGGGTTCTTCACCACGGCGGTACAGAAGGTAAGCTCGTTGGCAATGATAACAAGGGTGGTCGATGTCACGTGTTTTCGACAGTCGGTAAAAATTGCAGACTGAGCAAACGACTCCGGTCGGTACGTCGCCGATAACGAGGAGATGCTTAGCGCAAGTTAACCACTCAGATTGCACGCCAATAGGTAAACGCATACGGCAATCCGTACAGAGAGCGGCACTTGTTTCCTTATTAATAAAACCGATTATCCGTTGGCAATACGGGAGGTTATTTAGGGTTTCTTCAATAGTTTCTTCCTCGGAATCATCCTCGGGGAGGAGCAAAGTGGTGGGGATGTCCAAGTGTGACGGTATTATTGGACACATAGGAGTTAATTGTTTAAACTAATGTTAGTTAAAATAAATAGTTGCCATGAGGTCGATTTGAATGTTCTAACACGTTCACGAAGTTTCTAGATATTCTGGAAAGATTTAGAATTTTCCAAAGGGTTGACTGTAGGATACCTACTGCAGTTTTATGAGGGCCATAAACTGACCCTTGATAAAAAAAAAGGTTTCGCACGATTTCTCTTTTTGGGAGATGAGAAAATTTAAGACGCGCAGAGAATATTCTGGAAACCACGTGGTAAGCTAATATTTCTAAAATTGCAAGAGAATTAATTAGTTATTATTGTTAAGTGGTTTAAAAAATGCGTAGACGTAGTTTCCGAAATAGATTCTTGTATTTCGCGGGTTCCCGGGCAGAAGGGAGGCTCGTGTTGTAAAGAAATATCTTGAGCACCTACCTTATTTAATTTCCAAGGAATGGACAACGACTGGATGGCGATGATCCGGGGTACCCGCGTTGTAGAGGGTGTACAGGATGCCAGACCTTTCTGCAGATACCTTGTACGGCGTGGATCGTTGTCCGGGATGTCGTTCAATGGCACCTTGGATTTCTTGATTTCGATCGCGTGCAATTGAGTAGGCCACTCCCGTAATTTAACGTCCGCGTGATTATTATTATTATTATTAATGCTAAAAGGCACGGAGTCGCCGAACAATCTATCGTATTCCGCGTCGTTGTGATAGTCGATTCCAATGAAATTAGAGAGACCACGTGTTGATTCAGTGCGATGTAGTCGTGCTGTTATACGCCGTAGTTGATTCTTTCTTCCTGCACGGCGTGTTTTAGGCATTATAAAATTTAAACATTCTGAACGTCGTTTCGCTTCTGCAATAACTAACGTGCGGCGGTCCTCACTGTTCGTTGTTGCTTTCGGCGAGAGATTATGAGCGGTTCGTCCTCTCTGAATATTCACTACGAGGTTCAGGAAATATTTCTATGTT